>NC_046166.1:72638185-72885685 GCF_011064425.1 Rattus rattus
TTGCTCACAGGTTCCACTGGACTCCTTTCCATGTACTCGTTAAGTGATGTGTGGCATCATGGCCTCCCGCTGTCTCCACAGCTGAGTAAGAGACATGTCCTTTTCTGTCTTCATCCTGTAGGTCTGCCAGGAAGAGGCTTCCCAGGCTTCCCCGGCACCAAAGGAGACAAAGGTAACACTCTCAGCTTCGCAACTTTGTATCTGCTCGTGCGGCTATTCTAGCAGAACAAGAGCTGCTGTCCACGGGACTCAGCATGTCTCCCTTAGCAAGGCTGTGTCCAGTAGCTGATGGAAGCCCTATGATTACACCGTCTAATTCACACTTGACATGATACGGAGTACCTGCCAAATACCATATGATGTTATTATTGCCTAAGTTTTGAGTAACATGAAAACCTGTGTTCCCATCCCTTGTAATCTCTGTGGTTTCTTTTTAATTAATTAATTAATTAAACACATACACTCGAATGTGTGTGTGTACATAGGAGGTTATAAGCTGCCACGGGGTACTGGGAACTGAACCTGGGTCCTCTGAGAGAGCAGTAAGTGCTCTCAACTGCAGAGCTGTCTATCCAACCCTTACTTTATTATTTTAAAAAATAGCTCCATTGGGGTAACATTACCATACGATAGACGGCACATATTTAAAATCTGCAGTTCATCAAGTTTTAACTTCTGTATGCATCCACAGAAACACTGCATCCTGGGTAGTCTTGTATCTCCTCCAAGTTCATGAAAGCCTGGGTTCTTCCCACAGCCTATCAGGTTTACAGCCTTCCTGTTGTTTGTACTGATAATTCTCTTGTGATGGCTAAGTAAGGATTCATTGTGTCCTTGTAACAGTTTGCTTTGTCGGTGTCTTGGGATGAGCCAACCCTTGGTTTTAGCAGTGCAGTTGCTTGAAGACGTCAAAACACATATAGGATACACATATAAGATCTCTGGCTGTCAGCGCAGTGCAGCGTCTCTGTCTGTGGACTCTGCTCCTCCGGTCACCATCATCTCTCTCTCTCTCTTTTTCCCGTGCAGGTTCCAAGGGTGAAGTGGGTTTCCCTGGCCTCGCTGGAAGTCCTGGGATTCCTGGAGCCAAAGGCGAGCAAGGATTCATGGGTCCTCCTGGCCCTCAAGGACAACCGGGCTTACCTGGCACTCCTGGTCACCCTGTGGAGGGGCCCAAAGGAGACCGAGGACCTCAGGGTCAACCTGGCCTGCCAGGTAAGGCCTTTTCACCAGATGCATGCTCAAATCATCAGCTCAGAACTGCACTTTGGTCTCAGCTGAACTGGGCTTTGTGATTTCCTTTCTGTTGAGGCATTAATTAGAGAGCTACATGGGGGGAAATTACAGAGAAAGATTCAGCAGAGATGCCATTTGGGTCTTTGCTTTAATTGGGGCAATGCTCTAATGCTTGTCACTCTGAGCTTGCCTACTGTGGTGGGGTGGAGGACCCTGGACACTGTGGCTTCGGGATTTTGGGAGCCAACACTGTGACATTTACATAAACACCACAATGGCACTATTGGTCCCCAACTTCATAACCATGGGGCTTTAGTGCTTACTTACTTTAGTGGTGCTAGGGATAGGCTTCGTGTATGCCAGGCAGATACTTTGCTACTGAGTTATATACTCAGACATTTTATTACCACTGCCATTTTGAGGCAGTGTCTCACTAAGTTGTCCCCACTGTCCTTGAACTCAGTAACTCTGTAGCCTAATAATGCAAGTGAGCTTGGTCTCCCGCTGCTTCAGTCTCTGGTACAGATGGGGTGACAGGCCTGGGCCACCTATGCCAGCAGACAGGCCGTTTGGGTGCTGAGTGTGTTGTTCGTATGATCATTCCTCTTTGATTTCTTAGAGGCCTGTGTTGCTCTACAAGGCGGTGGTGTTGTGGTTGCAGACAGTTGATGGCAGTAGTGACTGTTCCATAGCCCGGTGATGCAGTCCATTCTAGTACCCAGCTACCCTAACCCTGTGTCTTTTGTTCTTTGTGTTAGGGCATCCGGGACCTATGGGACCACCAGGGTTCCCTGGAATTGATGGGCCAAAAGGTGACAAGGGAAATCCAGGTTGGCCAGGAGCTCCTGGGGCTCCAGGCCCTAAGGGAGACCCAGGATTCCAAGGCATGCCGGTGAGTGATTGAGTGTAGAATTGTTTTTCAAAAGGAAGCTTTTTGGTCTAGAGTATTGTGTGCGTGTGTGTGTGTGTGTGTGTGTGTGTGTGTGTGTGTGAGTCTTTAAAAACAACCTATTTTATAGGTGCCATTAAAGAGAAAACACTGTACTGCTACAAATTGTAGTCCAGTGCCCAGTATACAGCCTGTTTATAAATTCAGTGCAGATATGCAGGGGCTTGGTAAAGAGCAGTTCTGCACGGCATGAGAATTGTCCTCTAGGGTTGGCAGAGGTTCAGGTGTATTGGAGATGATGCCCTGCATCTCTGCAGGACGAGTAGCTCATGAATCTTCAATAGTTTGTCTGCGTCTCCGTGTGTCTCTCTGTGTGTATGTATCTGTGTATTTGTATGTGTTTGTGTGTCTGTGTATGTGCATGTGTGGGTGCATGTGTGTGCCTGTGTATGTGCATGTGTGTGTATGCGTGCATGTGTATATATCTGTGTATTTATATGTGTCTGTGTGTGTCTCTTTGTGTGTATATATGTATACATATATGTGTGTGTATGTATCTGTATTTATATGTATGTGTGTGTCTGTGTTTGTGTATCTGTGTATTTGTATGTGTCTGTGTGTGTCTCTTCGTGTGTATGTATCTGTATACATATATGTGTGGGTGTATGTATCTGTGTATTTGTATGTGTCTGTGTGTGTATGTATCTGTGTATTTGTATGTGTCTATGTGTGTGTACATGTGTGTATTGGGGGGTGTTCATTAGATTTGGTCTCCTTAGTGCCACTAGAACCCTACTCTTAGGTAAAGCAGCTGTTTCTGGTTGCATTCTTGGTTTTGCCCACCACCATGGCTGAGGTTCTGGTTGGATTCTTGGCTCAGCCACCACCCTGGTTAGAATGTAGTTTTTATGCCTGCTCGTGGACTTGACATTAGTGTAGATTCATTCTCTATCCCTGTTTCTCGCTGTCTCACTCCTCTTATTTCTCTCTTACCAACTTTGGGAGCGAATATGAGTTGGGAGTTGGGATCTGGTAGAGTGGCCTTTGCTGGGGTAGAGCAGCACTCAGGGTTTTATTTGAAGTCTGCATGGCTGTTTCTGAAGCTCCTCAGTAGCAGAGACACCGGGCACTGATCCAAGGGCAGACACAGGACTTGTGAGCTTGCTGGACAGTCAGAACTGGTTCCACAAAGTTTGCAGTCATCATTCTTACCCACTCCCCATCCTCCATCCCAAGGGTACATCCCCACAGGACATGGGGACTACTCCTGAGTCTGTTTTCATCTCCTTATTATATAGTACAATATTATATAATACAATATTATATAGTACAATTCCCAGCGATACAAGTGCAGGTAGTTTTTTAGTTATCCATGCAGTCCTAATCTTATTCATCAGCCATACTCCCTGTTCCTGGTGCCAGCCACTGTCTGCCTTGCTGTATACATGTTATATAAATAAATGTGTATATTACCGTGCATATGATGATGCATGTTGAATATGGTACTTGTCAAATCAGGATAAGCACATCTATATAAGAAGGGAAACGTTTTGTGTGGCTATGCATATTTAGAGAAAGGGACAATTACATTGTAATAATAAAAAGATGCACTAAAGTATACATTGTTATCTTACAAAGAAAACTTGTCCCTCTTTAGTGTTTTAAAATATTTTCTCCATAATTAAAATAATTCAGATGGGAAGGAAGCTGATTTTAAGGAACAGTCACTGCCCTTTGATGATTAGGAGAAGAGAAGGGTGGAATGGTCCTGATAGAACTGGGTTTGTTTCCATGGCAACTGTCCATGGCATTCTGGCTGTGTCATGGCATTGTGCTGTGGGTGGAGACAGTGGCTACAAGCTCGAAGGAACTACTGTGTATATGGACAAGTAAAGAGAGGCCAGGGGACAAATGTTGGCAATATCTTCTCGTGTTGCATCATTTAAAGAATTGCATGACCCACCTGAACTCACAAACTCCTGTTCAGAACACAGAAGTGCTTTTTGCCTGTGGGTGCCCAGAGCCATGTCCAACTCATACTTCCTTTGGTATCTAGGGCATTGGCGGCTCTCCAGGGATCACAGGTTCAAAGGGAGATATGGGACCGCCTGGCGTTCCAGGATTCCAAGGTAAGACAGTGAGGTCTGCGCCCGACAGCCTTGCTGCTGAGGGGATAGTGTTCCAAAGGCTGCCTGAGCTCAGCAGGACACGATGCTATCTTCACGTTAAAATGCAGTGGATTTCCCTGGTTTGGGGGGACGGGTGAGACAAGGTCTTGCTGTCTGTCCTGGGCTGACCTCAAGCTTTAAGCAATCCTCACGCCTCAGCCCTCTAAGCTCTGGGATTGCAAACACGTACTACCGAAAAATGGCCAGCTAAAAATGGCCTTCTTTGTGGCATCCCGGTCTGTGTGCACCTGCGGATGGCTGACTAAAGGCATTCTGATTTTCTTAGTTAAGAACTAGCGGGTCACATGCATCTGAGCCGTCTGGGTCTCAACAAGAAGTGGTGGCTCTGGACCACTTGGTAGTTTGCCGGTGTAGCCAGCTAACGAGTCCTGGATGCTAGCAGCTTCCACACACCATGGTCATGGCAGAGCTCTACTCACCTACAGCACACAGTCTGCAGGTGTCTGTGGTCTGTCACACAGCTGTGACCACACAGACTCCATCACGTGCCCTGATCGTCACTGTCAAATAATAGTGGCCGCTTATAAAACGATAGCTTCTGACTCGACAAAGAAAAGCTTTGCGAGATACTGAGCTGAAAAATTAACACATGTTTTCCTTTCTTGAACATAAATGGGAAAGTGTTCATTGCATGTGTATGTGCACATAGTATATGTATGCATGTGTGCCTGTCTACACCTGTGTACATTTTCACATATATAGGTGCGCATATATATATATATACACACACACACACACACATACACACATACACACACACACACACACACACACACACACACACACACACACACACACACACACATATATATATATATATATATATATATAGGCTTTTGCACATGTATGTGTGAGACTACACACCCCTATATCCTTGCGTACAGTTGAAATCTCTGTGCAAAGACAATGTCCCTTTTCTTCCCAGGTCAGAAAGGTCTTCCTGGCTTGCAGGGAGTGAAGGGAGATCAGGGAGATCAAGGCATACCCGGCCCTAAAGGTAGGTGAATTGTTAATGCATCAGGCTTTAGTGATGATCCTGGGCAGATGCAGAAGCTACCAAACACATGGGATTTGAGGAGTTGTTTCTTCAGATGTCAAATGGATGGAAAAAACAGTAGAAAATGGTGATTAGAAATGCTGAGAGTTTTTGGCATCAGCCTGTCTTGATAGTGGAATTGTTCAGCGTGTGACTCAGCAAGTCTTGGGGAGAGGAGAGGGGGCCAGCGAATCACCTCGTACTGGGGATCCGACATGTTACACAGGCTTTGATAGCAGACGGACTCCAGCCACTTAAGAGTTGGGACAGAACAAAATCTGCCTTCCACTTCTTACACTGACTCTGGATGGCTTTTGCTGTCCCCACAGGTAGCCTCAAGGGAGGGTAGGGTGGCAGCTGTTGGTTTCCAGAATGGAGTGGAGGCTGGGGTTGAGAGGTCAGGATTTTCGGCTTATTTAAACTAGAAGGATGTGGCACGCACCGGGTGTGCGTTTGGTGAGGCTCGTGAGGGCATGTTTGGTGATGATACTGTGTCTGCCGAAGCTGCTGACCGTGAAACTGATTCTCTGCCTGTCATTCCCACAGGTCTCCAAGGTCCCCCTGGGCCCCCAGGTCCCTACGATGTCATCAAAGGAGAACCAGGGCTCCCAGGTCCTGAGGGTCCTCCTGGTCTCAAAGGACTTCAGGGACCACCAGGTCCAAAAGGACAGCAAGGTGAGGCCTTGGGTCACGTAGGCGCCTGGGTATGTGTGTCTAAGAAGACACCATGTGTCTAAGCCCAGAGTCTGAACAGTGGTTGATTATACAAACACATTTAAAGATGACTTTAATTTATACCAGACATAATAAAGTTTTTCAAACACAACCCCCCACCCCCCAACTCCAAACGGCAAACAAAATATGGGAGGGCTTACAATTCAACACAGTTAGACTTAGGAGCAGCCAGAACCTTGAATGACAGGGCAGCTGGCAGGGTGGAGCAGCAAGCTCCCATGGGCTGCTGGGATTGCCACTCACAGACAGGGCTCACGAGTTGCTCTGTCTATGAGCAAAGGCCCTGTGGTTCCTTCCCTGTGTTTTCCAGCACATCCTCCTCTAGGTCCTTGTTGCTCTTGGCCATTCTCTCAGGAGCTGGTGGGAAAGGGGCTGACAGAAATCTGAGGAGTGGGCAGCAGCATCCAGGAAACGTTAGGCTTCAAGCTGCTCATGAGTTAACTGTATATGTGCAAACTGTCACACCAGCCTGTCCATGGCTTCAACACTGAGGCTCTAGACCAGTGGCTCTCAACCTTCCTAACGCTGTGACCCTTTAATGGTCCTCATGTGATGGGGACTGCCAACCATAAAATTGTTTCGTTGCTACTTCATAACTGTAATTTTGCTGTTGTTATAAATCATAATGTCAATGTCTGACATGTGACCCCCATGGGGGTTGTGACCCACAGGTTGAGAACCACTGTTTAAGAGCGTGGCAAGGAGGGAAGCTAGACAGGCCTCTCTCCTGGTCTCCCTTCTTGGCCCTTTCCAGGTCTGACTGTCACATAACACCCGCAGGAAGCTTGGGCGAGCTCAGGGGGACAGTCTGAGGGACAGGCTTGTGCCAGCTGAGACTCCAACAGGGGAGCCCTCGGCTCTGTAAGAAGCAGCTGGGTCCACCCAGGCCCTTATGGTCTACCAGGGTCCATAGGTCTGTCAGACACACCAGGAGTCCAGGCCCTGTGCTGCTTCTTGGAGATGAAAAATAGCTTTTCAGAAGGGAAGAAGGCTGGCTTGCTGTCCACCAGACCAGATCACCAAGTCTTCTCCCTTTCCTACAGGTGTGACAGGCTCCGTGGGCTTGCCTGGACCTCCAGGTGTCCCTGGGTTTGATGGTGCCCCTGGCCAGAAAGGAGAGACCGGACCGTTTGGACCACCTGGTAGGTCTTTGCAGCAGGAGCAATAGATCCAGGCCTAAGAAACCTCAAAAGGAAGTTAAAAATTGTGCTGGCAGTGTACCAATGAAGCCCGCATCTCAGGCTCCCGAGGGAGCTAAGGGAGCCATTGTGGATCAGTTAAGGTGTGTGCTTTCCAGAGTAGCCAAGAGGGTGGGCCCCTGTGGATTTTAGCAGCGCAGTGTCTTACAGCTACACAAATTCTGTTTTAGCCATGGCTAGTGGAAAATAAAAGTGAGAAATAATAATGTCCATGTTTGTCCCGAGGCCGCTGGTGTGGGATAAGCTCCACAGCCTTCCTGGGAAGCAGGGACTAGATGAGTGGGATCACCGTTGTGTCTCTGTGCAAAGAGGACAGCTCTACAGACCTGGGGCAGCATTTGCTTCAGCTGTCCTAGGGGACTCAGGGCTCAGAGCCTCCATACTCAGGCTTTTGGACGAGAGTAAAGCAATTTCATGGATTCTGTAGTGACCTCCCTTCTGAGCAACCCAGGATTCCCTCTGAAGGGAGCATGGAGTTGCAGCATAGGCTACTGTATTTACTCACTACAGAGTATGTTTCTGGCTGCACTCGGGGCTCAAAGTTCCATGCCAAGGTGGGATGTGGAGGAGAAAGAAAGGCCTCCCCCAGCCTTGCAGAGGCCTGCGATGACTTAGTTTTACCCTTTCCAGGACGTTAGTTCAGTGCAGTGAAGGGTCAGACATTTCTGCTGCCTTGGGGCAGTGCAGATAGCTACATCTCCTTGAGCTGGGAGCTGGGGCCTTTGGATGGAACCAGATGGTAATAAGGTACTCATTTATCTCCTGTCCCACAGGTCCGAGAGGGTTTCCTGGCCCACCAGGCCCTGATGGGCTGCCAGGATCCATGGGTCCCCCGGGTACCCCATCTGTGGACCATGGCTTCCTTGTGACCAGGCATAGTCAGACAACAGATGACCCGCTGTGTCCCCCAGGGACCAAAATTCTTTACCATGGATACTCTCTGCTCTATGTCCAAGGAAACGAGCGGGCCCATGGTCAGGACTTGGGTAAGATGCAGTTTTTTTCCCCTGTGTGGTATGTGGTGGGTTCCCAATTAGATATATGGCGTCCTTGTCTATTTGCCTCAATGTGGTGGGCCAGGGAGGCGGTGTCTCCTGGGGAGGGCTGGTCGAGTCTCTTTCCGCCCCTACACACTGACCCTTCAGTTCAGCAGCTTCTGTATGTCTTTCGAGAAGCGTGTAAACGTAAGATCTCACTCTACTTATTAAGTCCAGTTGAGGTCACGCACGTAGCAATTCGTGCAGTGCTCTTAAAATAGGGCAGCTCACCATTGGCTCTTTCAGAAATGTACCTTGTTGTTCCGATGGGAGCTCTCTGTGTCTTTATGTACTGCCTCCCTCCCCCGCCGAGTTCTTTCGGCCCAACAGGAAGCTGCATAATACGCCCACTATTTTTATCTACTCCTGCGACCCTCCACCAAGTTACGCCCTAGCACTATGTACTTGATGTAACTGAGT
Organism: Rattus rattus; assembly: GCF_011064425.1. Lineage (NCBI taxonomy): Eukaryota > Metazoa > Chordata > Mammalia > Rodentia > Muridae > Rattus > Rattus rattus. The sequence goes on from NC_046166.1 coordinate 72,646,927, forward strand.
AAAGTCAGAAGGACGGGCTGGGAGACCAAGCGGTGACAGCTTACCCTACAGTCACACACCAAACATTCCTCCTGAGACAGGCTTCCCTCTGCTGGCACACTGGGGCACGCTTCCTTTTCTCAAACACATCTGCATTGCTTTTCCCAGTTTCCTTTTTACCGATCGGTTGTGATCTAGTCTGCCAATCACTCGCCCCCCATCCTAGTCTGTCGGGTCCGTTTGCCTCCTTCTCCCTGGTGAGAATGTGTAATATCAGTTTCCACCTTACCGGCGCCGTCAGCGGACCACGTGAACGAGGGTGCAGGCTCTCACTTCCCTCTGTGTTCTCCTCGGTTCAGGTACGGCTGGCAGCTGTCTGCGCAAGTTCAGCACCATGCCCTTCCTCTTCTGCAACATCAACAACGTCTGCAACTTCGCCTCCAGGAACGACTACTCCTACTGGCTGTCCACACCGGAGCCCATGCCCATGTCCATGGCACCTATCTCTGGGGACAACATCCGGCCCTTCATTAGCAGGTGAGCTCAACATCCACAGAGGCAGATGTTAAAAGTAAAGAAGAGAAACTGGGGTTTACTTGGCCTTGAACATAGAGAGAGGTTCTGCTTCTGCCCCTTGAGGGCTGAGGTGAAAGGCAGAGCTGAGGTTAAAGGCATGCACTACTGTGCTCTTTTTCTTTAAGAAAAAAAAAGATTTGTGTGTGTGCATGCGTGCATACCTGTGTGTGCATGTTTGCATGTGTGCGTGCATGCATGTGTGTGTGCGTGTGCACATGAGTGCAGGTGTTTTGCAGCCAGAGACATCAGATCCCTCTGGAGCTGGAGTTACATGTAATTGAGAGTCACCTGGTGTAGGTGCTGGGAGCTTCTTCTGGGTCCTTTGCATTTTCTTGGCCACACTAATCCATCCCTCCAGCTCCCAAACGTCCTTTTTAAAAGGATGAATCATGACCCACCGAACGGGTGCACACTGCATTTCATTTGTCCACACCTCCCCGGCCCTCGGTTATCTGGGTTGGCTGTTCTGACTGAGGGTGCTCAGAATGCGGGTGTTGACACCCAACTTCTTACCTTCTGTTCTTACGCTGCATGCAGAATTGGGGTTGCTGAGTCATACGTCGATTCTGTTTTTAAGTGTTTGAGACATTTCCTTACTGGTTTTCCACAGTGGCCCTGCCCTTGACATTCTGACATCCCCACCAGCCATGCACAAGGGCTCTCCTCTCCCTTCACATCCTCGCTAACACTGAAAATATAGTTTCTGTTGTATTTTTACAGCAGCCCAGTGGTTGTAAAATGAAGCCTGTGCAACTGTAGTACTGAATATATATCATCTGCTTATGTAGTGTTTGTGCATAAAAACTACACAGACTTATTTCACTCAAAAATGTATGCATGGTCTCCAGTACCACAGAATTAATTGTGCAATAGTAACGCATTCCGTGTTCCCTCATTCTATTTAATTTTGCCCCCTTGAGACGCTGTTAGACTGATTGAGAATGCATATGTCTCTGGCTGAGTGATTCCTACATTAAGCGTGTCCTCATTGACATCTGGAGTATTTTCAGTTCAAGAGCTACCCTGGTAGGAAGTAAGGCAGGACATTTTATGAGTGAATAATATAAGATTCTCTCTCTCTCTCTCTCTCTCTCTCTCTCTCTCTTTCTCTCTCTCTCTTTCTCTCCCTCTCTCTCTCTGTCACCAATTTCTATCAAAATAGAAATTTGTTGTTCAGTTGTGCTAAGAAGTAACAGAAACATGGAGATGAACAGACTGATTTGGCTAACAGTTTACTTTATGTGTGCAGTATATTAAAGACCGAAAGGATGAGACTTATGAAACTTTCATAAGTTTCCTTAGGAACTTATGAAAAAGCACCAGGGTTCTCCGTATACCCTGGCGAGGCAGCTCTCAATATGCCGCCCAGGCCTCAGCCTCTTAAGTGCTGGACTGTGAGTCTGCTCCACCATGCCTAGATCGTCACAAGTCCTTTAACAACATGAGCATGAAGACGGACAGTCTTGTAGAGCAACTTTACCAGAGGGGGCTAGGAGAACCACAGGTTTGCTGGTGCTCTGGAGTCCTTTGTCACAGCCATTTTTGGGTCATATGATGGAAAATGTCATTTGTTACACTTCAAGACTACAGAGAGCATGCTACACACAGACAGTACACAGAACACACCACACACAGACAGTACACAGAACACACCGAACAGACAGTACACAGAACACACCACACACTGACAGTACACAGAACACACCACACACAGACAGTACACAGAACACACCACACACAGACAGTACACAGAGCACACCACACACAGACAGTACACAGAACACACCACACACAGACAGTACACAGCACACACCACACACAGACAGTACACAGAACACACCACACACAGACAGTACACAGAACACACCACACACAGACAGTACACAGAACACACCACACACAGACAGTACACAGAACACACCACACACAGACAGTACACAGAACACACCACACACAGACAGTACACAGAACACACCACACACAGACAGTACACAGAGCACACCACACACAGACAGTACACAGAACACACCACACACAGTACACACACACCACACACAGACAGTACACAGAGCACACCACACACAGACAGTACACAGAGCACACCACACACAGACAGTACACAGAACACACCACACACAGACAGTACACAGAACACACCACACACAGACAGTACACAGAACACACCACACACTGACAGTACACAGAGCACACCACACACAGACAGTACATAGAACATGCCACACATGGGTAGTACACAGAACACACCACACACATACATGTGTTCTGTGTGCAGACTTCTGATCAGACACTGTTGAAGGCACTAGAAGGAGAACTAACTTTTCATGGTTTTTCTTTTTAGCTTTCCTTGGAAAACAGGTAGAAAATGATTATTATTTATGTCTCTCGGTTACTTTTGGACTGGCATCTATGGTGGTCTTCATTTGGTTGAAGACCCAGGCCCAGGGGAACTGTGTGTCTCAGACATCCTTTTCTCGATTCCCTGTTGTAGCGGCATGGCCTTTCTCCTGGGCTGAGGGCGCTTAATACTTTAGCTTGATGGTTTCCAGCAATGTCTCAGGACTTCCAGATCCCTTCTTTCCTGTGGGAAGACCCAAAAGCTTAATTTTAGAAACATTGGCATAAATCTTTCCTTTTGGGTTTTGAGCTAAAAAGATGGCAACTGCTTTCTTTACCCTGTTGGCTGTAATTTCTAAGTACTTTCTACAGACAGGAGTGGCTATAAAGTCACAATTCCATCACTTGAGAGAAAGGACTGGTGGTCAGAGAAGAAGGGAATTTTGATGGCCTGGGTTGTGACACCAACCATGGCTGTCCTTCTGGAGGGCAGAACTGTCCTCTATTTGGCCATCTATGGCCCTACCCCCAAGGACCAGAGCAGCCCGGGAAGAAGGGCACTTTGGCAAACTGTCCTATTTCCCATGCCTGAGAGGCAGAAGGCAGCAGATGGGCAGGGCCATTTCAATTTCAGTGGCTGGTGTTTGACAGAACCTCTTAATTCATCTGCATTTGTGAGAATAAAGTAGAGGGTACACACACACACACACACACACACACACACACACACACACACACACACACGTGTGTGTGTGTGTGAGCGGCACAGAAATTGGAATGACTAACCCAGACACCCACCTGCCCCCTTTCCGTCCACGCGTGCAGAACTTGTGTAATTACTCACTTGTCTGTACTCATTTAGCAGCGTGGCTAACACTCTCTTCACTCTGTGACTGGAATGTAGTTGTTTGGCTGCTGCTGTTTGTGTGTTTAAGCAATGCGCTCCCCCACCATCCGGAACTCCCTTACATGAGTGGGCTTTAGAACACTGGACTACCCTATGGTTTTCACTCGCCCTGCAGTGGGTGTCATGGCTGGGCTTGAGCCAGCCCAGCCAGCAGAGGAGGGGCCTTGTCTTGAGGAGGGGCCAGGACGCTGAGTCCCTCTGCCACAGCTATGGTGACCCCATTGTTCCTGTTATAGAATAGTTAAAAAGCAAATGCTTTTGAATTAAGTGTTTTAGGAGAAAGAAGGGCTTGTACCACCCATAAAGAGTCCCTGAGCCTGAGTCCCAGCATTGGCCATGTTATTCCCATAGAGTTGAGCCAGGAGAACCAGGGAGAGAGGGCAAGGGGTGGGCCATCCGTAGGTCCCATCCACCCTGACTGCTTGCTTCCTCTCTTCCAGGTGTGCAGTTTGCGAAGCGCCCGCCATGGTGATGGCGGTGCACAGTCAGACCATTCAGATTCCGCCGTGCCCCAACGGTTGGTCCTCACTGTGGATTGGCTATTCCTTTGTGATGGTGAGTGTTTGGGAGACTACATTTCTTTGGAAGGGCCCCCACTAACGCCAGTATCTCCTCTATGTCTCCAAATTTCCCAGATCATCCCTCATTGAATGTAACTTGGGGCCTGACTGTTGCTCCTGGGGTCTAGAGTGTCTCCAGGGCTCCCTGCTCCTCTGTGTTGACAGCAGCTGCCTCCCATGAGCAGGGAGTACCTAGAGTGTGGGCTCTCCATAGCCATGTGACGAGCAGCCAAAGCTTGACCAGCTTCTCCTGTATTATTAACGCCCAGGAGTTTTAAAGCAGAGAGCATGAGGTTGGGCAGGAACATGGGTATCACCCGTGAGCTGTCCAGCCAAGGCGGTAGCCAGGAGAATGAGCCTCCCAGGTTAATACCCAGGATGCATGTGGGCAGTGAGGCGTGCTCTTCTATCACCTGGCTGTTTTCAGATGTTAGTTCCTTGTGACCTTCCCTTTAAAAATCCAGTTACGACAGGGATGGTTCCCTGGGTGAGGGGCTTCTTATAGCTTATTTGATTTTAGTGTCACACGGAAAAATGTTGACTGAGTGCACACAAGTAAGAAAGTGGGGAAGAACTAGCCAACTCCAAGTAGAGCATTCTGAATAGACGTCTTTGTCTTTCTCTTTAAAACTCTTGGGCAGAGCTGAAGAGCTCTGATGAACTCCTGTTCATCTTACCTGGAAACTAATGTTCATCGGTCTTAGGATTTGACAGGAAAAGGGCTTCTTGATTTTTTTTTTTTTTTCGAAGAAAGCTGGGTGCTCCCCTCCCACTGGGAAGAGCTGGTCTCTGGTTTCTGGGATTGTGTGGAGGCCTGAGTGCCCCAGCCTAGCCAGCAGGTCTGCATAGTGGACCACCATGGGTGTTGAGAAGTTTGAGGGGCTCAAAGTTAGTGAGCCTGGGGTGAAGATGGGGTAGGAGGGATCTGGAACCTCCCTGAGGAGACATTCTGGCTCCTCCTAGGGATGGTGAATCCCTCTCTGAGCTCTGGGTGATAAAACCTCAGACTCAACGCCTTATGCTTATCCCATAGCACACCAGCGCTGGTGCTGAAGGTTCTGGCCAAGCCCTTGCATCTCCCGGGTCCTGTCTGGAAGAGTTTAGAAGTGCCCCATTCATCGAGTGCCATGGCAGAGGAACGTGCAATTACTACGCGAATGCTTACAGCTTTTGGCTCGCCACCATAGAGAGAAGCGAGATGTTCAAGTGAGTGAAAGCTGGAGGACTTGGGCCCTGGGCAGCCCTCTCTCCTGTTTCCTATAACCCATCAAACCGGAGTCTGTTCTGAGGGGCAGATGACACTTACAGGTTTCAAAGGGGGTCCAAGGTGGTAGTCTCCATTCTTCCATTTGGTGGGGAGCTGAGAAAGAAAAGAGGTCATTTGCCACTTTTGTGGACGAATGTGTTAAAATGTTATAAAAAGCAGCTGAACTCCTCAGACAGCTGTGAAACATTGTATCCGTAAAAGTCAGCCAGGAGGGCCCTGTGGCTTATCTCTGTGGTATTTACATAATGAGGGCAGGGCGTGTGGAGGGTATGTTCTAAGGAACTTAACAAGAGACGTTTCTTTCGGCACAAATATCACTGCAATAATAGGCGAGCCTTTCCTTTCATGTCCTTTCCCATTTCTAAGATTCGTCTGAAAACAGTGATCCTCAGGGATGCTGGCTTTGTTGAAGTTAGTTTGGTCCACCTCCAGTGGCCAGGAGCATGTTAAGTTCCTCCACCCTCCATCCCACATCAGCCCAAGCAGATGCCGGTGGCTGATGGGGCAGGGGTAGCTTCTTACTGCTCCTGCCGACATGGCAGCTCTCTCCTGCAGATAATCCTCTCTGTCTTCTCTGTTTCGGAGGCTGCCATGAGGAAGTCTGAGGTTATCTTGTTTTTTCAGATCGGGTCATTTGCAAAACATCCCAAAGTATCATGTGCTCAACTACTAGGATATGGGAAATTATCAGATTCAGCATCAGCAAACACAGTCTGGTTCATTTATGGAAGTTAGAGTCTGCTCCTCAGTTGTGGCTGGGGTGGGCTTCATTATAAGGTTAATAGCCAAAAAATGGGATTTTTGCTAGAACCAGCAGTCTAGTATAATTAAACAAACTGCCTCCTTAAACGCAATTAGATATATTTTTTTAAAGCTAGAATTTGCTAGGGTGATCTCCTTCCAGTTCAGGACAAGATGTTCTTACCTGTGGTGAGCTCCATTTGGTTGAATACGTTAAGTACCAATCAGAGGTGGGAGTTCACCTTTACAACGACTAAAAGAGGGCCAAGACGAGTCTGAGCTGCTAAGTGTCTCCTCCCGTCTTTGGCCTCACTTCCGGCCGTGTGTTATCTAAACCCTTCCAGGGTTGTGAATATGTTTTGAGAATCGGGGTCCTTATTCCAGGCTTATCACATGACCCTACCATCCGACGAGATGATATAATGAACGCTCGCTGTCTGTTTAATATTGCGGGGAAGAGGAGTATTCCTCCATGCCCTGGGAAGTTGCTAATCTACTGGAGACAGTGAAAAGCTAATTATAATACAAAACATAGTCCCGTGGCTGGGAGGTGACCGCTGAGCTCTGGTGGGCTCATGCACATAGATAATGTCTAAAACATTCCCATGTTGTAGAATCACCACCCTCCCCAGGTGTTGATGGTCATCAATGTGGATGGGTTTGTATCTGGTCCCTTAGGGATCTTGGGGCTTGGGAGCCGGGGCTAAGAAACGCACCTGCCTTTCTGATGCTCCATGACTCGCTGCTGACGGTGTAACTCTGTCGTGTTCCAGGAAGCCCACGCCGTCCACCTTGAAGGCAGGGGAGCTGCGCACGCACGTCAGCCGCTGCCAAGTGTGCATGAGAAGAACATAGTGATGCTCCCCTCTGCCGCCGTCACAACATGGTGCTACTCCCTCCTTGTCCTCCTCTCCCCTCCTGTTGTATTGTTAACAGCAACGAACCCTAGAATTATATCCTATGTACCTCACTGTCCACTATGAAAACCGTAAAGTGCCTTACAGGGATTTGCGTAACTAACACACCCCGCTTCGTTGGCCTCTGTTTGCTGAAGGAGAAGGACAGACAGCTACAAGCCTCCCATAATGGCACATACCAAATGGCGCTCCTGATCCAATAAAAGATGAATTGCCTTTTGCAATCCAGTGCACTGATGTCTGGGGCGAGAACTCCACAAGAAACCCAAAGGTGCTAGGGGTGCACGGTGCTCCACACAGCCCACAGCCCGCTTCATCCTGTCACCCCAGACGTGAGCGCTGCCTGACCCACTGTCCAGGGTTTGCCACCTCAGGTCCCTCGATGGGCTGTGCAGATAGCAATCAAGGAAACTGGTTTCTTCCACCCTCTACACGGAATCCCATCTTTCCGGCCCCAAAACACAAACTTAACGCCCTGTGTGGTACTACGTAGCTGCTTCCGTGGAAGTCATGGCTTTCCTGTGGAATAAAGATGGTCCAAAGGTAGACGGAAAATAAATAAGTAAATAAATATATATATATTAGTAATTTATATAGGTGTCAGCAATTAGGCAGGTCAAGTTCTAGTGTAGAGCCCGTTGTTAAATAAAGCACACTCCGTTTGCCTCTCTCGAGAAATTGTACTGTCCTTTCACAGGGTTTCCAACACCAGGCCACCGAATGTGAAAACACCAGCCTTTCTCACTCACTCCCACATCAGAGGAGGTGCATAACCAAAGCCAAAACCATTCCTAAACATGGTGTCTATGATAGTGCGCCCTGTGCCTGGCGCTTCCTGCTTTCCGCTCTGCGAGGAGCATTTTCAGGGTTTGCCACACTAACCGCAGACTGAACGACTGACTTCCAGTATGACAGCCAAGGCCTTTCATCCTGCAATCCTGGGGCAGGCAGTTCACACCTGAGCACACACAGGCCACTTCCCAGCCCCTCTCGAGCTGTGTCACAGCCCCCGCAGGGAGCCGACAGGTCGGGCGCAGGAGGGGAAGACTCGGATCACTATGCTTGAAGTGGCGTTACACTAAAAGTCCCCCTTACCCCACCCCCTTTTTAAAAGAAAAAGTTTTTAAGACTACTAAGGCCTTCTGTGTAATTTCTTTAAATGTGTTATTTCTTAAGAATTCAAATTTGTAATAAAACTATTTGTATAAAAATTAAGCTTTTTATGAATTTGTTGCCAGAACTGCCACTGAAACGTTGAAAGAGAAGTTGCCATACAGACCGCTAATAAACCTGTAAGCTTTGCTGCGTATCTTAGATCATTTTTATTTTGTATTTGTTCAAATGAGAGTCCTGGACTCAGGGGTGACTGACTGCTGAGGAAGAGAACCCTCCCATTCCTTCGCTGCACTGTCAGCCCAGCGGCCCCTTAGACGCCAGGCGAGCAGAGCGACATTGAAATGGGATCCACCAGGCCTAGCACATTTCTGCAAGACGGGACAAGAGTGGAGGGCTGCATTCGAACTCATCTGAGCCAATTCAGATGTGTGCTGGAAAGGTGGCTCAGTCAGAGGGTGCAAATTTGGATTTCCAGGATGCACATAAAACATCAAGTGTGGTGGCCCCTGCTGGTGATCCCAGAGATCCCACCATTGTGGGCCTGAGGCAGGCAGATCCCTGAAGTCTGGCTGAACTGAGGATTTCCAGGTTCAATGAGAGCTTCTCAAAAAATAAGAGTGATTCAGGAAGACCCTGAACATGGGCTTCGTGTTGTACACATGAACCACCTGTCTCTATGTATACACATAAAATGTTATATACACACATATATGTTATATACACACACATATAACAGATGTATGAAAAGAAGATATTGTGTGTATGTGTGGGGGAGAGAATTAAGCTTTGGCAATTTTGTCTGTTATTCAAGGCAGTGTCTCACTGCATAGACTAACCTGCTGGCTGGTCTGGGATTCTTTGTGTAGATCAGGCTGACTTCAGACTCATAGAGATCCACCTATTACCTCTGCCTACCAGTGATTGGATTAAAGGTATGTGTCACCACACCCAGCAAGCTTCGGTTGTAAACTTGGATGGAATACAGTCCATGCGGATGGATATATTTTTCAGTTTTCATGAAAAGTCTAAGTGTTGAAGTGTCCTTGGTGAACTCAGCCTAGCATAGCTGTACTGAGGACGGATCTGGATAGTGTCTGATCGACCTTTACATGCTGGGAAGAAACAAGAGCACGGGAAAACATTGTGTAACGGTAAAACGGGATACCCTGTTGTGAAGACTAATCGTGGTGCCCCAAACCCTCACATTACTACATCAAGGACACAGAGGGAGGACTGAATTTGGTGCTCTGCTCACTTCCGACATAACTGATAGACAGATCCCTTTGTGTTTTTCTCTGTCTGGGAGAAAGGAGAAGTCAAAAAAAATTAGGCATCATGGGACCATAACCAAACCACTCCACAGTTATGTCACCACCCCGTCCAGGTTGTTACCGTGCCGTGACAGTCTTAGGCTCTTCCCCTTGACCCTCCACTCTCATGTCTGACAAGAATCAGCTGCTTCTAGACACATGGGAAATCTGATTGGTTTAGTATTGAAAAGATTAGGTGTGCCTTTCAGCACACGACTGTATTACATGTGGGTATCCGTTTTCAGACACCTCGTGAGAGAGGTCATCGTTTCTTTATGGAGCTCATTTTGTATCTGCAATTGAACCGGCCGTAGGTGTGAGTTTATCTTAGGGATTCCTTAGCTTTACCCACCACGTGGCTCCACTTTCTATACTAAGCTGTCTTGATTTAGCTTCAAAGTAACCTCTTTTTTAAAAATAACATTTATGGGGGTTGGGGATTTGGCTCAGTGGTAGAGCGCTTGCCTAGGAAGCGCAAGGTCCTGGGTTCGGTCCCCAGCTCCGGAAAAAAAAATAACATTTATGTATATCAGTGTTCTATCTGCATGTCTGTACCTGTGCTGTGCTGTGTGTGTGTATATGTGTGTGTGAATTTCACACCATGTACCTCAATTCCATTCATCTCTCTATCCCTTGTACCTGCCCTTCACCCTTGCAACCTCCCTGCTAAAAGAAAAAAAAAATCTTGTGGAAACTTTCATGTACCACACCATATGCTCTTTTGTCCACACTTCTCTGCTTGCAAATGTTCATTTCACTGAGTCGTTTGTCCGGTCTGAGGCCTCTGGTTTCTGCTCTTCTACCAATACTGGGAGCTCCCCGAGACTCCTCTCGGAGTCCTGATGTTGCCCTGTGTTGTGGAGACCCTGTAGTTTTGGATCTGTAGGACTGGCCCCTTCATGCACTCTAGCAGTTTATCCATGAGGTAGATGTTGGTGTGGACCAACTCAAAGCCCTGGAGGTGGCTGAGCTGGCCCGCCCACCAGCCCTCCATCCCTATCCCTACTTAGGTCATCCAGTGCCAGCAAGGAGCAGAGCCAGCTCTCCCTATCTCATGCCCTCAGCAGGGCCAGTTCTATTGTGCTGCCCAGGTGAGGTGTGGAGCCTGCTCTCCCAAGTGTTGCAGCTGTGTGAAGAACAAGGCCAGTTCTCTCACCTGGCATAAGTGGCAAAGGATGAGGTGTGTGTGCGTTGGGGGGGGATCTCCCCCTCATCTGCACCTCTGTACAGCAGACAGGTTGTGTGGTCAGCTCTCCTACACTGACGCCCTCAGGGCCAACTCGCCAGTGGCCCTGCCACCAGGGTTAGCTCTATTGTGCTGCCCAGACAAGGTGCTAGGCCCATTCTTCTGAGTGCTGCAGCTGGCGTCAGGCAGGGCCAGTTCTCCTGTTCTCATGACCCCAGGGGTAGCTCTTCTGCCTGCCGCAGGTGACGAGGGGTTGGACGAGAGAGGACATCTTTCCCTTGCCCACGCTACTGCTTCAGAGCTCACCCTTGATGCTGGCTCACCCATAGCTCCTGCGATCAGAGCCAGCTCTACCATGCTTTCTGGGGGATGTTCAAGCCCTCTCCTGAGTACTACAGTTGGCTGCAGGCAGGGTCAGCTCTCCTGATCTCATGGCCAGGCCATGGCTCAGGGCCAGCTCTCCCATGATGCCCAGGCAAGGGGTGGGGTTGGTTCTGCACAGCTCTCAGACATCAATAGGGCGCCAGGTAGCAGCCCAGACCAGAGAGGCCCCTTGCTACTTCAGGGCCATGGACCCAGGCATGGCCTTTGGTAGCAGCACAGGCCTAGCCTTCACCATGGTCCTAGGTGGCATCATAGGCGCTCACATCAGGCTGTTCCTGACTGCCCTTGGCTCTATAGCTCTGCCTTTCTTCACTGTGCCCACATCCTTGTGCTTCTCTTTCTCTTCCATTTCTACACCACTTACTGGCCCCTCTTAGCAGCACCCGGGACCCCAGATGTCTGGGGTCATTTCAGGAGTGGTCTCAGGAGTGCTATGTCACACTTGTGCAGTGTGGCACCAGGTAGGGGTCCTTTTCGGTGTGATCTGCCCACCTAGGCCTTCCTGGTTCCTCTGGACTGGTGATCATCTTGGGTTGGCTCCCTGCCTGGGTCACATGGCCCCCAGGTAGGAATTATCTCCTTGTTTGCTAATATTTTATTAAACACTTTTTGTGTATGCAAGTTAGGAAAGCTGCTTTTAGTCTTTTTCTTGTGTTGTCAGTCTGGTTAAATTTCTTGTCATGTTATATACACATATGTGCATGCACCATGGCATGCACACGAAGGACAACTTGAAGGAGTCATTCTTTCCTTACCCCATGGGGATTCTGGGGATTGAACTCATGCTGTCAGGCTTAGCAGCAAGCACCTTTACCCACTGAGCCATCTTGTCAGCCCTTGGTCTAGTTTATGTACCAGAGAACACCATTTACAAAACGTGGGCTGCCCAGAGGTCTGCTTTTTTGTTTTCTGGAAGAGATCAAACAGGATTGGTGCCATGTCATCTTTGAACGTTCAGAGGGGCTTGCCAAGGAAACCGTCTGAGCCTGCAAATGCCTCTTTTGAAAGCTTTCCAATGGCGAATTCAGTTTTAAATGGTTGCAGGGTGATTTGGGCTCTCTTTTAATCTTGGACAGAGTTGGAAGTCTTCCTTTCATGACCAGTTCCTCCTGAATTACCAATTGTCCGTGTGGAGAGGTTCATAGGATTCCCACGCCGGTGTGTCTGTGGAGCCCAGAGACACGCCAATATTAGAAATTACCATCTTCATCTTTTTTCTTTCTCGATGTCTGTTAGCATTTTGTCTAGGCTCTGCCCCACAGTTACCTGGCAACAGCCAGGTATGCCTGACTCCCTATAAAAGGGGCTGCTCACCCCCTCTTCCCTCTCTCTTCTCTTGCTCTCTTACTCCTCTATCTCTTCTCTCCCCATTCCCCTCCCCCACGTGTTCATGGCTGGCCTCTCCTCCTCTCCTCCCCTCTTCCTCCTCCTCTTCTTCCTCTTCTTCCTCTCCCTCCTCCTCCTCCTCCTCCTTCTTCTTCTCTCTCTCTCTCTCTCTCTCTCTCTCTCTCTCTCTGTCTGTCTTTATTACCCCATCAACTCCCCTCCCCATGCCCCAAATACTATACTAACTAAACAATAATATACTATACTAATTAAACTATACTATACTAACTATACTATACTATACTAACTATAGTATACTATACTAACTATACTATACAATACTAAGTATACTAACTAAACTATACTAACTATACTATACTATATTATACTATATCATACTATACTATACTAACTAAACTATACTATGCTATACTAACTATACTATATTATACTATACCATACCATACTAACTATACTATACTAACTATACTATACCATACTATACTAAGTATACTAACTATACTATACTATGCTATACTATACTAACTATACTATACCATCTATACTATACTATCCTATCCTAACTATACTATCCTAACTATACATACTATACTATACTATACTAACTAAACTATACTATACTAACTATACTATACTATGCTATACTAACTATACTAACTAAACTATACTATACTAACTATACTATATTATACTATACCATACCATACTAACTATACTATACTAACTATACTATACTATGCTATACTATACTAACTATACTATACTATCCTAACTATACTATCCTAACTATACTAACTATACTATACTAACTATACATACTATACTATACTATACTAACTATACATACTATACTATACTATACTATACTATACTATACTAACTATACATACTATACCATACTATACTATACTATACTATACTATACTATACTATACTATACTATGCCATACCATGGTACTTCAGAGGGAAGGAATGCCTCATCATGGGCCCCTTGAGGCACCCCCTTCCCCCATACCATCAAACATATCCCTGGCTTCTTTTTCTTTTCTATAAAACACAACAGTATCAATATTGATTTTTCAGTGAACTGGTTTTGTTGTCTTTCTGTTGGATGTCTTTCTGCTTCCAATTTCATTGATTTGCTAGGCCCAGTGGCACTTGCCTGTTAATCCCAACACCAAGGAGGCTGAGGCAGGAGGATCATAAGCTCAGGTACTACTGGAGTTAGAGTGAGATCTTGGTTTGAAATAGTTTTCTTTGAAAAATTTTCCTCTTTATTTTTTCCTTTCATGTCCTCACTTTGTGTTTATTTTGCCCGCTTTTCTAACTTCATGCTCCGGAGGCTTTAGAGGACCTGTCTGAGACTTCCTGCTTTCACATATGCTCTGGCCATCCAAAACCCCTCTCTGTGTGTTGCCTAGCTGTGCCCCATCTCTGTCGTCGCTTGGTTCTGTTTACATCCAGTCTAAAGTAATAGCTCGTTTACTTTGATCTACGGTCTATTTGAGGATGTGTTGTTAGTCTCCCAGCTTGGTGGGGTCGGTCCCCTGTGGGGGTTCTTGTTTAAGTATCTGCTTTCATCCAGCTTGGTGGGGTCGGTCCCCTGTGGGAGTTCTTGTTTTAATATTTGCTTTCACCATGATTTCACTCTGACCACAGAATAAACAACTCCTGACTTCCATAGTTCTGCAAATGCATGTTCAGGCTCCCTTTACAACTCAGGGTATGCCCTTTCTTGGTGAATGTCCTTTGTGTAACTGAAGATATGGGTCCAATTCGTGTTGGATACATTGTAGCCCTGTGAATTTCTTACCCACCACTTGCATCATGTCTGGTGTCTCTGGAGTGGTACTGTTTATCTCCTGCAACTGGAACAGTTCCTACGCTCTCTGCCCAGCTCAGTGTTAAGCATGCCCACTCTCGACGTCTCCTGTCTCCCTGATGAGCAGACTTTTCTCCTGGCTCCGGGCACTGCGTCATGTCCGGTAGTTGTTTGATTTTGATGCAGCCACCTTTTTCTTCGGGTCGGTGTGTTTTGCCGGTGTGGTCTTTCTGTTCTTTTGTTTCGATCCTGACCATACAACTGCATCTGAAGTGAGATTTTTGCAGACGACATATGGCTGTATCCTGTTTTCCAAATCTGTTCTGGCAATCTCCATCTAACTGATGTGATAGACTGTATTTGTTTAATCATTGTTATATTTGGATTGGTGTCTCAGTTTTTGTTTACTTTTTATTTGCTGCCCCTGAGATTTAGCTCTTCTCTCCTGTTTTTTTTTCTTTTTGTTTTGTTTTTTTACATTTCTAGCATGCTGTTTTTAACTCATATTCTGCTGCTTGATAAGTTTGACATCTTTTGAAAACAGAAGTAAAGAATAGTTGAATTTGGTTTGAGACAGAACTTGGTTATGTATCCCAGGCTGGCCTAGAACTCAACGTGTGTCTGAGAATGGTCTCAAATCTGTGGCAATTATTTTGCCTCTGCCTCCCAAGGTGCGGGGATCGCAGGAGTGACCCATCCCCCCTTGAAAATAATTTAAAATTTACCGGATGTTTCTCATTTTTGCCTCCTCCCTTCATTCTCAGTATTGACAGTTTATTTCTAGAACCACTGTTTGATAGATCAAGAACTTCCTTCAGAACAGGTCTGTTGGGAAGGGCGATCCCGGTTTCCTGTCAGCTGAAAATGTCCTTATTGCATCTTTCCTGAAGATTGGGTTGTGTTATCTCATTCTTCTCAGTAATTCTCCACTGTCATTTTTCCCCTTCCTCTGGGCCCCACATCAGGCGAGACCCCGCATTCCTCCAGGTCATCACTCCCAGGAGAACGCACTGCTCTCTGGCTTCCGGTAATGTTCCTTGCTAACTGCTCAATTTCCCTGTAACTGATCACACCATACCTTGGTGTAGATTCTGGTCTCTTTGAGCGTTTTCAATCTATAAATCTGTGCCTTTCTTTTGTGTCAAAACGTTTCTGCTTTTGGCCATGGAAGTCCAGTTGCTGGGGTAGGTTCCAGGCTGCACTTTCTACCCTGCCTGTGGGGGATTTGGTGCTGATGCCTGGTCGGCTTTGGCAGTGCTGTCCAGATCAGTCCTGGGAAGGCTACTCTAAAGGAAAGTTTACTAGATCCCAGTTTTGGAGCCTCATCTGCTGGTCCCAGGCCTTGATCATGATATAGCTGATGACAGGGTGGTAGAAATATGCTTGAAGGGGGAAGGCACAGGGTAAGACAGGAGGCCAGAGAAACAAGTGTTACACCAGTTCTTCATGTAACAGCCCATTCTCTTAGCAGCTAAATCAGTCCATTAGACACACACCAATTCCTTCTTTGATGCAATTACCTTCTGCTACTGCCCTCCTCTTCTGGACTTTACCACCTCTCAGCACCACCACATTTGAGGACCAAGCATCCCAGCACCACATCTGAGGACCAAACATATAACACACAACCCTGGAGATAATCCACATCCAAACCATAGCAGATTTGGGCCATTTACATTCAGGAAATCTACTGGCCAGTCCATGCATTTGAAGGGAGGGTTGGGCTGTCATGCATGTAATCAGCTTTCAAAACAGCAGGGTTGTGTGTGGAACTGGAACAAGTGGCTGAACTTTTGCCCATCTGTTTTAAAATGATGCATTTATTGTGTGTGTATGTGTGTGTATGTGTGTATGTATGTGTGTGGTATGTGTGTATGTGTGTATGTGTACATGTGTGTGTATGTGTGTGTATGTATGTATGTGTCTGTGTGTGTATGTATGTGTGTGCATGTGTATATGTGTGTGTATATGTGTGTATGTGTGTGTATGTGTGTGTATGTGTGTGTGTATGTGTATGTGTGTGTATGTGTGTATATGTGTATACGTGTGTATGTGTGTGTATGTATGTGTGTATGTATGTGTGTATGTGTGTATGTGTACATGTGTGTGTATGTGTGTGTATGTATGTATGTGTCTGTGTGTGTATGTATGTGTGTGCATGTGTATATGTGTGTGTATATGTGTGTATGTGTGTGTATGTGTGTGTATGTGTGTGTGTATGTGTGTGTATGTGTGTGAATATGTGTATGTGTGTGGATGTGTGTGTATATGTGTATGTGTGTGTATGTGTGTGTGTGTGTGTGTCTGTGTGTATGTGTTGTGTATGTGTGTGCATGTGTGTATATATGTATGTGTGTGTGTGTGTGTGTGTGTGTGTGTGTGTGTGTTTATGCAGGTGTTAATTCAGAGACCAGAAGAAGGCATTGAATACCCTCTTTCACTCTCTATCTATCCTTTTGAGGTGAGGTCTCTTCCACCACCTGTGACTGTGTTCGTTTAGCTAGCTGGAAGCCAGCTAGCCCCGGCAATCCTACTGTCTCTGCACTGGTGGGATGCCAGGCTTGTTCTATGGGAGCTGGGGTTTGAACTCTAGTCCTCATGATTGTGCGGCAAGCACTCTTAACCACTGAGCCATCTTTCCTCCCCGCTGAAATCCCCCACTCCTCTCTAACGCTCGAGAGCACTGCACGTCTCTGATTTAGTTTGCAACTCTGCCAGGGCTCCCCCATCTCAGTATCACTGCTGGCTCTTCTGGAGCGACTGTCTGTTGTGGATATCACTACACACAACACACATTGTCTGTGTCAGCCGGGAGCCCTGTCAGCTTCATACCAGATCCCTCGACTCCTTGAGCTTACCTGCTCATCCCGCGTCACTCACCCTGTAGTAGTCAGGGCACTAGGACAATCGCCATTTAGATGGACGTCTTACAGGTGGTGGACACAGCACCCGGATGGTGCGAGCTTGCCTGGAAAGAGTATTCCATCCCCTGCACTGTGAGAGGACAGACTCCTATTCTTCCACATACAAACTATGGAAGAGCTGGAGATCTGCCCGATTTAGGTCATTTTTTATTTGAAGTTTTTCCAAACTAAAATCTTAAGTCGGGAGGAATCTACAGGAAGAGGAAAACTAATTTGACTGTACTCCCTCGCCTGGCCTTCCCCCACTCTGATTCCATCTGTTTCCTGCGCTATTGTCCATCTACCCACCCATCTGTCCGTCACCCGCCCACCCGCCCACCCTCCATTATCTACCTACTGCGCTTCTGGCTTCACCTACCCACGGCTCCTCCCACCCATTCCCCATTCATCCGTCTCTTCTTCTGTTTTGTCATCCACATAAATACTCGCCGTGTTCCAGGTACAGGGAACAGTGGGACTAAAGAGCACCCACCCTTCTCAGGGTTCTGTGTAAGAAGCAAGTCATTGTAGAACAAACTTACGACGCGTCAGATGTGAAAATTAGGTCGAAATTAAAAATACAGTTATGCAACAGGAAGGGGTAGACCTGAGGGTTGTGCTGGAAATGAACTCAAGCAGTTGCCTACATCACAGTGTCCCCACAAAGAGGGAGGAGATCAGGTGAGGATACATCCAGGCAATGTACATGGTGGGCCGGCTCTTCCTCCTCGATAGCCTGGACTGTACTGCACACTTAAAAACGGGTTTATCAAAATGGCTTTGAATAGGATTCCATTGTTTGGCCACACTTGTGGTTGAATGACACACTCTGATTTGATTCCTACAATGCAAAACAGCATTTCATTCTCTTGGACAGGATGGCCTTACCACAGTAGTTCATGGGCCCCAGAGTGGGCCCCAGTTTGAGGGTTTTGTGGTCCTTGACCTTTGAAACTCCAGATCTGAGAGAGCTACAGGTGACACTTGGAGCCCCTTGTCCTTGTTGTCATGATCAAGTTGGTTGCATTTGGTGGTGGTGGGGGGCTATTCTGTGTCTTTGTAATATTGACTTTAGAGAAGAAAATTACACGTGTGTGTGTCTGTGTGTGTGTATCTGTGTGTGTGTCTGTGTGTGTGTATCTGTGTGTGTCTGTGTGTGTATCTGTGTGTGTGTGTGTGTGTGTGTGTGTGTGTGTGTGTGTGTGTCAATTTAACCTAATGTTCCTTCGGCATACTTTTAGTTTACAAAGAACCACCCCATACAAATTCCAGGTCACATGGATTCAGGGTGTGTGTGTGTGTGTGTGTGTGTGTGTGTGTGTGTGTGTGTGTGTGTGTGTGTGTGTGTGAAATGGTCTCACATTGAGAGGTATCCACTTTGCAGTGAATTTAGGTATCTCAAGTTCCCTCCTCTTTCTTCTTACAAATCACACCTGAGTCGTACCTGCAAGGTAAGTATATATATATATATATATATATATATATATATATATATATATATATATAGTTTTTTTTTTCGTACATTAGGAGAAAAATTCCTCCCCATCCTACATAACTTCTGGAAAGCAACATGTTCTATTTAGGAAGCATAGGTGGCAGTGTGGCATCTATGGGTGTAGGTGAGGAAGGCTCCCTGGGCTATGAAGTGCAGTGGAAAACAGCCCTCTGATCCTCTCTGAGACCAGGGGCATCTATTGCGAGGCAGCCCCATCCAGAAAAGGCGTTGAAAGATTCAGACTCCAAGGTCATGGGAGCCAAGCTCTGTAGGGTGGAGGGCAGGTGGCACCCAAACATTTCCTTCCCAACCCCCCTGTACTGTTGGGAGGAGCGCTGCCTGACAGTGCATTGTGAGATCATAGCTCTTAACAGCTTCTTGCTGTCCCTTAGACCCTGAAAGCACTGCTTTCAGAACTCACTGAACCCTGACTTGTGAGTTGTAACTGTAGCCCAGAACAGGACAGCTGAGCTAGTCAGTCCCGTCTGGAGTTTGTTTCCAAGCTCCAAGGGGGTGAGTATAGAGGGTCTCTAGAGTGTGGGATGCTACCCCCAAGAGGGGGAAATCGATCACTTGTGTGCACTCGCCGCAGGGACATGTCCTGGGACGAAGTCTCCAGTGACCACTTGCCACAGGATATTGAGAAGAACATGTTCATTGGGGGACAGAGTGGCCTGCCCTCGGAGATGCACAGGGACAAGTGCGCATGGGGACCCAGTGGCCTGCGTGCATTTGCGTAGGGGTTCATGGTGGCGCGGAGCTGCAGCCCCGCAAGGGCTGCGTCGCAGCTGAGTCACCTCCCCGCATCCCCCGCGTGGGGAGCTCTTCCTCTCGCACCCCACTTGAGCTTCCTGAGCTGCGCGGGCCTGCGAGGCCGATCCACCGCCTCACCCGGAATAGCCCTGCACACCCGCACCACCGCGCACTTGTGGCGCTGAGTCACCGGGAAACTGAGTCACCCTCCCGCCACCAGGAAATGCCTTTTTTAGACTGCCAGTCTGAGCGGGGTTGCGGGTGACTTCGGAGATTCGGTTCCTGCTGATCATCAACTTCCCGCGGAGGCGTGCAGGCCTGTTTTCCATTTTCCCACGCGATTCCCTTGGCTTGCTGCTGCGGGCAAGTTTGGCACAACGTGTACCTGGACGCCCTGCAGGGACCAGTCAGCTTGCGGATGCGGATGGGAATTTAGGGCGGTCGCTATGCAGTTGTTACACCCCAGTGACCATATTGCAGCCTGGTCTAAAGGCAGCTATGCTATTTGTCAAAATTACCTGTAGATGGCGCCCTTGTCCACTTGGTGTCGCACTTGACCCTCTCCGAAGGACTTGGTACGCTGTTCATCAGGAAGCATAGAAGATACAAAACAGGGTTTGTGGTCGTATCTACACACTGTTTAATAGAAGTGCAATAGAAGGAAAGTGAGAATTAAAATTGTGAAAGTACAGGGAGAACACAGTAAGTGGACGGGGTCCGAGTGTTGCTTTTCTGCTGTGAAAACTTGAGTAGGAGCTGGAGGGACCAAGGACCATTTTCCCAGGGGAGAAGGAGGAGGTTAAGATGGACTCCAAGGATCAGTCTACAGGGCCACATGGACTGAGCAGAAGTGTTTCTGCCAAACACAGCTCCTGATGCAAAGATCGCAGAAATTAGCCAGCACCTGGATTTGGTTTTTCAGGCCGCCTTGAACGACGTGTTCCGCTGTGGACCAGTGACTTTAGTAGTCACAGACCAAAACAAAACCATAAATAAGTCAGTGCGTTTACGAGTGTTGCCGAGGACATCTGGTAGGGGTTACCGCCGACAGGGAGCTCTCAGCCGTCGGTCTCAGATGCTATCTGGTAATATTCTTAGCTCTGGGGCCAGTGAGCCGGCTAAATAGCATCATTTGGTGATGTGACCATCACCAAATGGTCACAGCGATGCCAGATGTTAGATCAGGTATTAGGTTGGCATTAGTAGCTCATAAGGGGGCTGAAGAAAGCCCAGTTTGGGCTCTGGATCAGCAGCACCCGGAATCTCTATAGTCAGAAGGTTCTATCAGTCAATTAATCTGCTGATATTTTACAGATGTGGCTTCCCCAGAGATGTTCAGGTTACAGGAGAAGGGTGCTTGCCACATCAAAGGCCAAGAAAATGGACATTGCTGTGTGTGTGTGTATGTGTGTGTGTGTGTGTATGTGTGTGTGTGTGTGTGTGTGTGTGTGTGACCATGTCCAGCTTTTGCACCATCGGCTTAGACTCTGGCTATTCACCGCTCTGCATCTATTCTTCCGTGCCTGCCCTCTCCACAAGGGTCTCCCCTGGGGAGGGGGCGCTCTAGCCCAGTGAAGCGGTGAGACGTGATCTGTGAAGACAAGGCAGGGCTGGCTGTCCAGGGTGGGGGACCTGGCAGTAGGGAGTTCTGGGAAACTTTTCCACGGGGCCTTGAAGATTCAGGTATCCTGAGACCCCAGATGACTTGTCGGTGCGGAGCACAGCTCAGCTTGCATAGCTCAAAGGAGAGAAATCTTCTCTCTTCACAGTTGCCTCGTCAGGGCCCTAAGAGGAGGGGGGTGAAACACAGGATGAGTGTGGCCTTTCATCTGGGCGCTGCTCCTTCTTTTGCTCTGCACATCATGCCTGGCAGCCCTGTGAAGCATCAGGGACACTTCCTAGACAGAAGTGTGTGTGTGTGGAGCTGGGAAGACGGCTCTGTCAGTACAGAGTTGGCTGTGTAAGGGGGAGGGCTGGAGTTTGGATCCCAGAGTGTGGCATCTCATGTCTATAATCCTAGAAGGAGTGGACTAGAGACATGCAGATCAGCGTGGCTCAGCAGGTCTACCCAGTCAGCAAGCTCTAGATTCAGTGAGGTGGTGGACTGGGCGTGATGGTGCACACTTTTAGTCCTAGCACTCAAGAGGCAGAGCTACGTAGTCTCTGGGAGTTTGAGGCCAGTCTTGTCTGTACAGTAAGATCCTGTCTCATTAAACAAACAGACAAACAAACAAACACACTTACACACACACACACACACATGCACACACAGGCACACACAGACACACACAGGCACACACATACACATGCACACACTTGCACACACAGGCACACACTTGCAACACACAGGCACACAATTGTACACACAGGCACACATGCACACACACATGTACTTGCACACATGCACATGCACATACAGGCACATACATGCACATACAGGCACACACACACACACAGACAGAGATCTATAGAGGAAGGCATCTGATACTGGCCTCAGGCTTTCACACATGTGTACACAGCGAGCACATCCCTCCCTCCACACAATGACGATGTGATGTACCATTCAAACGTAGCATCATAAAGACTGCAGTGTTACTGAACAGCACTACCCTGCATCATATGAAGTCAGTGCATTAGCCAAGATGCTCTTGGGGGCTGTTATAAAGCACAGGTGCACACACGATGGCCCGTATCTGAAATTCTGTAATTGCATGTCAGCTGTGCTCTGTGTTAGTGACAGCCACAAATGCATCTCACACCAGCACGGCAGTAACTTATGTCTGCATTAGCCACCCTTTATCCTCACTACTGGGTATCAGGGTGGCTGAACGGTCTAAGGTACCACTCCCCTCTCATCCCTATGATAAAGCACCCAAAGAAGCAACTTAAGAGACTCTTCTTTGGATCAAAGTTCAAGGGGACACAGGCCATGGTGGTGGGAAAGGCCTGGTACTGAGAACTGCTTGTGGCTGTGCTGGTAGAAGCAGAGGCTGCTTGTGTTTCAGGGGCCTAACCGGATTATAACCCTTCAGCCTTTCATCTGCCAGCGAGCACGTCATGTCCAAAAGGTTCCACACCTCGCCAAACAAAAGCATCAGCTGAGGCCTAAGGGCTCACACTCATAACGTGCTGAAGATGTGTCACGTTGAGACTCTGTCAGTGGCCTTTGATCCTGAGGTAAAGAAAGACCACATTTCCAGACAGAAACCCTGGTGGAGCCATAGGACACCAACCTCCCCCCTCTCCCCCAAAAGAAACCCCAAAACAAAAAAACCAACCAACCAACCAAACAAACAAACAAAAAAACCCTACCCACAAGAATTTCAACCCAAAACTTATCCTGTTTATGAGAAACAAAGGGATTGGGGATGGAGCAGAGACTGAGGGAATTGCCCACCAATAACTGACCCAACTTGAGACCCATCCCATGGGCAAGCACCAATCCCTGACACTATTAATGATACTCTGTTATGCTTGCAGACAGGAGTCTAGCATGGCTGTCCTCTGAGAGGCTCCACCCAGCATCTGACTCAGACAGATGCAGACACCCACAGCCAAACAGTGGATGGAGCTTGGGGACTCTTATGGAAGAACAGGAGGAAGGATTGTGGGCCCTAAAGGGGATGGGAACTCCACAGGAAGAGCAACAGAGTCAGCTAACCTGGTCCCTTGGAGCTCTCAGAGTCTAAACCACCAACCAAAGAACATACATCGACTGGACTGGACCTAAGCCTCCCTGCACATATGTAGCAGATATGCAGCTTGGTCCTCATGAGGGTCCCGACCATCTGGAGTGGAGGCTATCCCAAAAGCTGTTGCCTGTGTGGGGGATATGTTCTTGTAGTTGGGCTGCCCTGTCTGGCCCCAGAGGGATAGGAAATGTCTAGCCTCATAGAGACTTGAAGTTCTAGGGTCTGGAGTTTCCCCACCAGCTCAGAGGAGAAGGGGAGAGGGTATGGGGGAAGGATTGTGGAAGGGGGTGACTGGGAGGGAGCAGTGGGTAGGATGTAAAGTGAATAAGTAAAAAGTAAATAAATCTTCTGAAAAGGTCACATTTCAATGGAGGTGGGACTGGCCAGCCCAGGACCTGTCCAGCTAGAAGGAACTAGCATCTGCAGTGGGCAGGGGAGAAGGTAGACCAGAGATGCCCACTGAGGATGGTATCCATCTACCCAGAATTTCCCTTGAAACACCTAGGCTTCTTCCTCAGTTCCCCAACAGCCTTCCCCTGAGTCTGCCTGGGACGCCGTGTCTAGAATGGATGGCTGAGAGAAGAGAGAATCTCATGGACTCTGGGCTACCAGGCTTCTGTGCCAGTGTGTCCAACACCAGCACTTGGCTTTGAGCCCAGATTGCCTGAGCTGGTTTGGAATGAATGCTGGCAGTGTCTTATTTGGCCCAGTTCTTCTAGACATCAGTACTCTGCAGTGTTGGGCCCAAGCTGGAGTTCTATGGAACACGCCTTGGACCAAGTGTGACAGGTGAGAGTTTGGGCTGCGGCACCCTCTGTCAACTCTAGTAACGGCTGTGGTTTCCAGAAGAATCCGATGACCCTGCGCCTCGCTGGCTGGTCTTAACTGCTCACCTCTTGACATTGCCAGAGAGCTGGTTATAAATAGAAGCCAGACGTGCTGCTTGTGTCCTGTTGCTAGGTGATCCCGACGTCTCCTGTGACATCATGTCCCCGGGAAGCCAACCTTCATCACTGCAAAAACAGCTCCATAAATAGGCCAGTAGTAGTGTTCCAGTAAATTCTGCAGTCTGCCCCTGCCTTATCAGGTAGTGTTCAGGAACTGCTGGTGACACAGTGCAAACGTCGTCAGCCAGCAACTGTCCACCCAAGTGACTGTTTGACTTAGAAACTTGGAGCCTGACTTGCAGCTCGCCATTTGTGGTTTCCCACCGAAAGACATCTGTGCCGTGCTCCCAATGGCTTTTAGCGTCTCCACGACCGAAACCTCTGAACCTGCGAAGCACTTTCTGAGGTGTTCCGGCAATGCGGAAATGAACTCGGATCCTGTGTGTTTGCATTTAGTGATTCCTCACAGATCCTCTGTCCTGCCCCTGTGCTCTTCTGTCCTTAGCACATGGGACAGAACTGAAAAATGAATTTCACTAAAAAGCCAAAAAAAAAAAAAAATCAAACCATTTCAAACGACCAGGCGTTCGCTCACACCGGTCAATTTCAAGGTCAGAGCCGTCTTTGCAATGCTCTCAAAAACCAGGTACCACTTTGGCTGCAGATGAGTGCAGTTGGTAAAGAGCCTGCCTGCTGTGTACAAAGCCCCAAGGCCTAGCCTGGGCTCCGTATAAACCTGATTTGGTGGCATATGACTGTCAACTCATAATCCAGGAGGGCAAGGCTGTAAGATCAAGGTCAGCCTTGGCTGCATGACACCCCTATCCTGGGGTGACTCTGATGCTTGCCCTCTAATCTCCCCTCTCCACAGGTAGTAGGAACACAAAGCACCCTCATTTTGTGAAACACTGGGAGCACCAGTCACATGTAGCCATCCCTCTCTGGTCCCGAATATGCAGTCATGGAGCTAAGGGGTTTCGACATTGTTGTGGCTTGGAGTCATCATTTGAGCTAACATTTCTGTTCTCTCTGGGGTGAAATGGCCCACCCAGCCCTGCAGGGCAGCCTTTTTCTCCAGGGTTGGGCTGGCCACTCGGCTGGGATAACAGAATGCCCTGTTGTGTGAGTGATGAAGGTGTGGCGTGCCCAGCAGTGAAGGGTTTCTGCACATGGAGTTTGATATCTGTGACCAGAGTTACCACCAGAGTCTTGGAAAGTGCTGCCCGGAGGACCCTGTGTGCCTGTGGCTCTCACATGAGGTGAGTACCTGTGTGAACACCTGCATGCATTTACATCACGTGCCTTTAGAGATTCTTGGAACATCCCTCCATGTCCACGCGTCTTAACTGTCCTGTTGCTAGGTTCGGGAAGATCAGTCACAGATGCGCTCAAATCACCTCTGCTTAGGATCTGCAAAACAGCGGTGCCACAC
The DNA here is from genome assembly GCF_011064425.1 of Rattus rattus. Taxonomy (NCBI): domain Eukaryota; kingdom Metazoa; phylum Chordata; class Mammalia; order Rodentia; family Muridae; genus Rattus; species Rattus rattus. The sequence goes on from NC_046166.1 coordinate 72,672,556, forward strand.
AGCAGTGGTGCACAGAGGTATGGATGTCCTGGCAAGAGACCAGCGAGGTAGGATACAGACGTGGCCCCCTTCTTCCTCGCACAGCCACCCGGCTGACGTCACCAATCATGCTGCTGTAAGAAAATGTGTGAGGGCTGCCGCTCTCCACCTCCCCAGAGGCTAGAACCTTACATGGAGTTTCATCCAAGGCCCTGTGTACATTTCCCATGCGTTCCTGACCCTGCTGTGAACTGGGCTCTCCTGCAAGTCTGGCAGTCAGAAGTCTGAGAACAAAGCCATCACAGCAGGCCTTGTCCCTTGTGAGCCAGGTAATGCCTTCCCGGCTTCTTCCAACGTCTTCAGCCTGGCTACCAACTTCATGCTTGAGCCTCTGTCCCAGTGGAATGAATGTTTTCCCTTCTCTGATGACAGACCTGTGGACCAAGGTTTGGTGTGTCATCTCGGTGTGACCTCATCTAACTCACTTTTGCGTGGAGTTTATTTCCAGACAGGCACGGGTTTCGAGTTTCAGGCCTTTGGCTTGTCGCCTTTTGGGTCAAGCGATTCAATCTCCACAGTACCCTAGCTATAGGACTCTACTTAGCAAGAAGCTCCACCCAAGGCATCCTTCCCATAAGATTTCTGACCATAGTTCATGCTAGGCCAGGTTTACTTTACCAAGAAGGTTATTAAAGGTCAATGCTTTGGTCCAACGACACAGGCAGGGTCACTCTTACCGTTAGGAAGTACGGATTTTAAATGTCCGTGAGCTTATTTTTATCTGGAAGGAAATGCACCTGACTGCTGTGCTCCTTCATTGATGGTTTCTTTTTGGGGGAAAGTGGTTAGAAAACTGCACTGGGCTTTGAGCTCACTTGGGGTTGAGCACCACATAAGCCTAGATTATAATTATGCTACCCTCTGCCATAGATTTCCCCAAAATGGCCTCCCCGCTCCTTAGAATGTGAAGCATCTTAAATAACGGTCCCATTCGTCATTCACAATGTGACAGCCCAGCGATTGCCTTTTATTTAAGTGAAAGGTCAAGAGGTTTTGATTTAAACAGGGGTTGGATCAAGGATGGCACGTCTACGGCAGTGACACTCCGTGAACGATGGAAGACAGACACGCTGAGTCCTGACTGCACGCTGTAACTGCGCATTCTCTGCAGAAATCGAGCGTCCTCCCCTTCTTGGGGAGGGAAACAGTCCAGCCCACACTCTACCTGCATGCTCATAGCTGTAGAAAGCCAGTCTATGCCTTGGGAGATTCAGTTCCTTACAGAAGACTGTGTCAGGGGAAGAGGGCTCCCATCCTAATGCATGCTGGTAGGGAGAACAGAACACTAGAAGTCGTGGTACTTTCGCTGGTCTGGTCGTGTGGAAGGAATAGGAGGCTATTCATCCTCTGAAAGGCAGCCACCCAGGAGAGCTGTTTAGCCTCCTTGTTGTAACTGCCTTGAGGGGTCTCCATCTCACAGAGCGTCTTTTCTCACAGTGAAGGGCATCACATGCTTACATCCCCCTCCGTGGAAGCTGGCCTGGAGCTCAGAGGAGTCCACTGAACTTAGCTTCAGTCAGAAGCTTGGATTTTCTTCCCCCTGTGCTTTATAAGGCTACCGGTGACTCAGCCTGCCACATTGATAAGGGAAGGAAGGACTCAGGTCCCCCTGTCAGGTGCCTGCTACATTCCTCCTCATTCAATCCTGACAAGCATGGGAAGTGACCATGCCCACTAAGGTGCTTCTGCCGAGAGGTGAAGCGATGTCCCTGGGTGCTCAGGGTGAGAGACTGTGGTTTGTCACTGGCCACTGGAGCATTCCAGGACGGGGACTCTCGAGAGCTGGCCTCTGTTCATCTCCTCTTCCTGACTCCCAGATAAGCAGGAGTGGGCCTCCTCTCTGTTACTTTGTTACTGGGCAGGAACTCATTTAAAAAAAAAAACTTCCTGCATGGGGGCCCAACCCCAGTTATGCCTATCCCCCAGTTAATGCCGTCTCCACTATTGGCTCCGAGCTGATCCTGTATATTCCAGCTCCTGGGGGCTACTGGGAGCTGTCTGTGTTCGGACCACTGGAAAGTCAGACAGCCTCTGGTGCTGATGTATCCTTCTGCAGTTTTAGTGCTTCCAAGATTGATCAGGTAACTGCACTCCTTTGAAAGACACCTATGAATGAGCTGCTGTGTCCCCGCAGGACAAGAGGGTGTCCTGTTAGGTGTCTGCTGTCGTCTGGCTCTGTGCATGGACACAAATGTTCTGGGGAAGACGGTGTCTGGGCAGGGAGACTTGGAAAATTAGGTTCCCTCCAAGAGAGATGTTGAAGAGCTGGTTCAAGCTACAGGAAGTGTTGCTTGCCTCTTGTTCCCTGGGTAGTGTCGTGGTAGGGTGAGAGCTTATCTGGGGAAATGGAAATGAAAGCCAGACTGTTGGTCTACATGTGAACAGGAGTCCCAGCCTTGACTGGCCTGAGAAAGTCAATCACTACCATCCTAAAAGGCCTTGCTGGTGTCAACTGGAGAGCAGACAAAAACCCAAAAATAAGCACTCCTGTGTAACTTTTGTTGTGATGTGTCTAAGTCAGGGTTTCTATCCCTGCACAAACACCATGACCAGGAAGCAAGCTGAGGAGGAAAGGGTTTATTCAGCTTACACTTCCACACTGCTGTTCATCACCAAAGGAAGTCAGGACTGGAACTCAAGCAGGGCAGGAAGCAGGAGCTGATGCAGAGGCCATGGAGGGATGTTACTTACTGGTTTGCTCCTCCTGGCTTGCTCAGCTTGTTCTCTTATAAAACCCAAGACTACCAGCCTAGGGGCGGCACCACCCACAGTGGGCCCTCCCCACTTGATCAGTAATTGAGAAAATGCCTTACAGCTGGATCTCATGGAGGCATTTCCTCAAGGGAGGCTCCTTTCTCTGTGATAACTCCAGCTTGTGTCAAGTTGACACACAGAACCAGCCAGTGCACGATGTCTGCGTTAAGTGGTCAAAGTGGCTGAGGAGAAGAGGTCAGTGAAGATTTGGGGGAGGGGTTGTCTGTGATTCTGGCTGAGGTAGGAGCTGGTACCTTTGTCTGCAAGGACGTGGTAAATCATTTTTATGTCCCAGAATTGAAGGAGTTCTTTGGATCATGAGAACTGTTCACAATCATGGTTAGATCTCAGAGAGAGAGAGAGAGAGAGAGAGAGAGAGAGAGAGAGAGAGAGAGAGAGACATAATGACTACGTATCCTTTGAGGACCCCATCCTTTGGCTTGTAGGCCCAAGGACAATGCTTGTCCAGCTCACCTGGGACTTGGGCCCACATCTGGAGAAAACACCCGTCTTCATACTTCCTGGATTTGTAAAGTTGGATAACGGGGCACTGTGAAGACACACACAGGTGATAGCATGGGTGATCAACATTGCAGCCTTCAGTGTGGAGGAAGCTCAATTTTACCCACCAGTCACTGTTGTACTGAGGAGACTTTAGGAGGTTAATTATGGCTACAGTAGCCAGGGGTGTTCTGACTTTATGCTGATGAAACACAGCATGTGCAGTCATGTCTTCATGTGTGTGTGTCTGTCTGTCTGTCTGTCTGTTGTTCTCCCATTGCAGAGGGCTGAGTGTCTGGTATGCTGCTTCAAGAGTTTATTTACATCCTCTCTGGCTGCATATAGACAGAAATCACCAAGCCCTGATCTCCGGGAACTGAGGGACACTGAGTGTCTCTGCTCATCTTTGCTCCTTTGACCTTTGACCAAGCAGAGATTGAGTGCCCCACAGGCCATGGGGAGAATGTTTTGTGGAGAAGAACGGAGTAAAGACCAGCTAACCCAGCCTTCGAGCTTAGCTCAAGGCTCCTGCATCTTCCACCTAAGTGTTTAAGGCATTTCTAAAATCCAACTGGGGGCTCGCAGGGCTGAGCCCAGAGGCTAAGCGAGGACTGCGTACCTCTGTGTAATAGATCCCAGAGACAAATTGACCTTGACCAACAGGAATGTTACCACCATAAGCTCTGGAAAGCTGCAAGTGCCAAGTCCAAACCACACAGGGCTCTCTTTAGCCCTTTAACGGCAAGTCACCTACCTAACATCCTCATGACAGCTGATCGACTTCTTGGAATGTATTGATGTGACATTTTCCCTTGTGGATCTTAAAACTTTTTTATCACTTCTATGGTGGATCCTGTCATTCAGGGTAACCCGAATCTGTGTTCTGAGGGGGCACAGTCACTCTTGTTTGGCTTGCAGTAAACGGCTCTTTATTTCCCTTAAGGCAGAGTTACTGTTTTACGACGATGGGGCCCACAAGTAGCTCCCTGCTTAGCTGCTGGTTCCAGGGCATTTTACGGATTGCTTTTGAGTTTCTTGGATAACATAATCTTTCAGGACCAGACATCTCCAGGGAAAGACTATTTGTTGGCTCCTCCCACCATGTCTGGGTATGTCCAGATACATCTAAACCGTGCCTTCCTTGGGTTAGCCTGTGGTGAAGATGTTTATGAACAGTCTCTTCCTTGGGTTAGCCTGTGGTGAGTGCAGAACAGTGAAATACAGCCTCAGCTGACAACGTTTCCGGGTTACATTTTGTCCTGTGCTCTTCTGTGCCCTACGAAGAGACCGTGCTCCTATCCATCCCGAATCTCCCACCCATAAAGACGCCCACGATGGTCCCTCCTAACTCTCAGCCAGACACAACCAGGGTCAGCTGGAGAGGGAGAGTTGATGAGAGACCGTCTAGATCTGACTAGCCTGTGCACATGCCTGTGAGGGATTGTCTTGATTGCTAACTGCCGTGGGAAGGGTGGGCACACCGAGGGTGACATCATTCTCTACGTGGAGAGTCCCAGACTGTGTGGACAGTGCACACATCAGATGCACATGTGTTTATTCCTCCTGCTCTTGGCCATGAATCTGACTACTTCTCTCACATCCCTGTTGCCTGAACTTCCCTACAATGGAAGGGATGGACTGGAACCCAGAACTGTAACTATAAACTAAATCCTCCCCCCTTTCTTTTTTCATTGCTTGCTTTTTTTTCAGAGTTTTTTTTTTTTTTTTTTTTTTTTTTTTATTATTTTTTTTCCCCAGAGCAACAAGAATGAACCAGGCCAGTGACCTTATCTGGAAACAGGGTCATTGCAGATAGAGTTAAACAGAGCTCGTGATAGAACCGGGTGGGCTCTGAACCCAACAGTATTGATGTCTATGGGAAGAGACGTCGTGTGAAGCCAGACGTACACAGAGAGCTTCGAAGATGAAGTTTCCTCCTGAGAATCACCTCTTATAATTCAGAAGGACTGGATAAGAGGGTCCTGCAGCACTGAGAAACCGGATGAAGCAAGAGAGGGGGACGCCTTTCCAAGACTGGGTACATTTCTGCTGATGCTTCCAGTCCTCCGACAGTAAAGAATAGATTTCTGGAGGAAACCCTGACTTGTTGCTACGGCAGCCTTAGGAGGTTAAGATGCCGTTTAGTGAGCCCAGTCCCCTGCCTGTTTGACTCTTATCTCAACCCAGGTTCACTCCATCTCTGTGCCAATGCGGTTCCTTCGGGGAGTGGGTATGACAGTGGAGCAGTGGCGTGTGGGACAGCACAGAGCGGTTCTGACGCACACTCCATGGACACCAGCTTCTACCGCCCACACTTCTTTCGCTATGGTGCATCCAAAGGGCAGGAATGGGGCAGCGGAGAAATCAGCAGAGGCCTATCTCAGAGCGTGTCAGCTCAAGGTCTGGAATCCTCCGGGTCTGGTCTGGAGAAACTTGTTTAACCTGTTATTTTTTAAAAAAAAAAATTAATAATTTTTTGAATAGGTAACATATTCACAGGGTTCAAAAATACATCAAAAAGGAACATTGTGAAAGCACCCTCCTCTTCCATATTTACCCACCTCCTCCACAAGCTTCTTCCCCGCGGCCCCAGGAAATATCTGATTAATTGTTCATGGGCTCTTGGTATTTTTGAATGCACATAAAAGGAGATAAAAATCGCATGCTTTTATTCTTTCCTCTCGCTATTTCTGGAGAAAAGTTTGCACAAAATGTGTGCGGGGGGCGTGCTGCATTTATAACTAAACCGATAGTGTTCCTCTTGGTGAGGGCAAAGCCAAACCAAGCTTATACAAGAAGTTATGGCGAGAGGATTCATTCCCCTCTCCCTGGCTCCGGCAAGGAAAGAGAGGAATGGAGTCATTGCCAAATCAGTCTCCTTCTCAACAATGGAATACTGGAAACTTCGGGAGCGGACACAACTCATTTAGGAAAACAGTGTGGGGCAGGCACAATCCTGAGCATGCGCAGTTTGAGATGCGCAGTACTGAGCATGCTCACTTCAAGGTCCTAGTTCAGGAAAGAAAGATGGCAGATGTGTTGCTGGGTACGCCTCGCTCAGGGAATGGAGACGTAGTGAATACGTTGGAGCATTCTGGGGTGTGTTTATCTTACGCCATAAAGATGGCTGACACGAATACTTCTGGGTCTCTCAGCTTTTGTCATGCCTAGTTTCTTCTTCCCAGAAAGAGTGTAGGGGTGCTCAAAGGAAAAGCCATGTCAAGGTACTCAGGTCTTCATTAACTTCGTTAACCTGGAGGTCTCCAAACTCCACCCCGTAGAGAATCGCCTCTGTTTTCCTCTTTTTGTTTGTCTGTTTTCCTTTTTAAAATTTGCTTTTAGATACATTCGTGAAATACTTAAACGTGTTCACTCTTCTTACACTCCTTCCGTTCCTAATGAACGCCCTCCTCTGCCCTGCAGTCCCCCTTACTTCCATGTCCCCCCTTTAGTTTTTGTAATTCATTTGTGCAGGTCAGTTTTCTGTCAATTGGCCACAAGCTGGGGTCATCTTGAAAGTCATCGTGTCAACGTCAATTGATAAAACGCCCCCATCAGATCGCCTGTGGGGCGATCTATTAATGATTCAAGTGGGAGAGCCCTGCTCGCTGTGGGTAAGCGCTGACCCTGGGCTGATAGTAATGGGTTGCATTTTTTTTTTTTTTTTTTTTTTTTAAAAGCAGGCTGAGCAGGCTATGGAGAGCCAGCCAATGAGCAGCATTTCTCTAAGTCTTCACTTCTTGCCTTGAGTTCCTGCCCTGGCTTCCCTCTATAATGAACTACAATTATAAGGGGGGGGGAATAAACCCTTTCCTCCCCAAGAATATCTAAACAAGGGATCACTGGCTAATTGGACGCAAGACTGCAGGCACGTGCTGCAGTCAAGAGGAGATAAGCTGGGAGGAGTTTAATTTGGCACACCTCTGTGATTACTGATAACTCATGCTGGCACCTATGGTTGGTCTGTCTGTCTTTCCCCCTGTCTCCCTCCTGTCTACAAGCCTCTTCACTCCCAGAAGTGTGGAATGAAGATGTTCTCCCTTGGTACCTTTTTGCAATAATGAGCCACAAGTGACTGCTACCTTACTAGTGAGACTCATCCCTTTTCTGGAGGTCAGGCGTTTGGCATGGGTCTCACTAGGTTGAGCCAGTCATTATCAAAGGACAATTCCTTCTGGGAGCCCTGATGGAAAAGCTATTTCCTAGCCCCTGGCAGCCCCAGAGTGGCTGCTCTTCTTGGCAGGTCAAGAGCCACACCTGACCCAGTAGCTATAGCCTTACCATTTGAGGAAATGCCACAAAAGGAAATTTACCTTCAATGTGACAAGTGTTCTGTTTTTCAAGACCACTTATGATGCGGAACAGGTAAATCCATCCCCCACCTCCCATGTAGTTCACAGAGATCAGAGGTCAGACCACCCAAGTCTCTTTAGCATGCAGAGCCACAAAGCACCTGAAGTTACAGGGTCCAGTCAGTGGTAGTTTGGGCTGGACGGCACAAAAGGTCATCTATTGTGGGCAGAGTCAAGGTACTATTGCCTCTTTCCATCTCGGCCCAGAAACTGCCTCCAGCCCACACCCCATCCTCTTCCTTGTACCCCATCATCCACTGAGCCCAGTTATCCTCAGCATCCCATAACCTCCCCATTGCATAATCTCCCTGTCCTTCATCCTCCCTGAACCCCATCCTCTATGCACCCGATCCTTCCTCCCGCACCCCATTCCCCTTCCTGTGCTCCTTCTTCCGTCCTTACACCCCATCCCCTTTTCCTGTACCCTACATGCTACCGCTGTACCCCAATCTCCCCCCAGAACTGCATCCTCTGCACCGCACCCCATTTACCCTTCCTGGTTGAAGCCTAGAGCCTCAAATCACCCAAGGGCAACTGGGGTTCATTTCTAGTTCCTAAGCGCCCTGGCTGCTTGTCCCCTAGGGGGCAGCACACTCCACACAAAGTGGCTCAGCCTGAGACACTCTCCTTTCCCAGGGTACCAGCCCTGAACCTGAACAGAAAGGTCAGGTCATCTCCTGGTTGGCCCATTCCTGCTTTCCTTGTGGTTCCTGTCGAGCAGCCATTACCTGGATCCACCCATAAACACGCGCGCGCGCGCACACACACACACACGAGCACCAGCTCCCACATCCCCCACCCCTCAGTGCCAGTCCCTGCCTCTGCCTCTTCACCCCCACCCGTGTTCTTTGGCTACAGTTGTAGGAAAGGACAGCCCTGGGCTCCCTGCCACAGCGCCAGCTTTGGTTTCTGTGGTGTCCTGTAAAGGACACCTTGGCACGCTGGGTGGGTGACAAGGGAGCGCACATGACTTCCCAGGGTGATCCCCGGGCTTGAGCTGCTGACAAGAACTACTTGCATGTGTCTATATTAGGGGCTCCTGTGTCCCTGGGTCTGATGCCTTGGTGTGGCCCTGACGCGAGCAGTTAATGACGCTCTCTCTGTGACTCACCCGCGTCCACAGAGAGCAACCAGGATGCCAGGCATGCCAACGACTCAATGGAGCACTTGGCACCCACGTGAGCCCGCGGCTGCCAGCAGCATGTGACCGAAGGCTCAGCAGCCTGGGAGCCTCCGGTGCCTCTTCTCCCAGCTGCTCCTTGGAGGGCTGTGGGTGGGTCCTGCAGAAGTGATTCCCATCGCAGGGCATAGAGGACCTCAAAGAGGGGCATGTGAGCGGAATCTCTGGGAAGCCAGACAGAGTGAGGCTTGGCCTCTGGCCGCTTCCCACACCCCCCTGCTGAGTGTCCAGTTCTTTTTTTTTTTTTTTTTTTTGTTTTTTTTCGAGCTGGGGACCAACCAGGGCCTTGTGCTTGCTAGGCAAGCGCCTACCACTGAGCTAAATCCCCAACCCTGAGTGTCCAGTTCTGATCTCACTGTGCTCACCCGGAAAGTGAAGGTTATATATTCACCGTCTCAGAGTCCTCAGGGCTCAGGACCACCGGAGTCTCTTCCCTTCTAGTTCTGCATGTTGACGTGTGCAGGCTGAGTGATCCTGCAGCTCTTAGGAAGGTCACTCCTGCTTCTAGCAGTTTTGGATCCAGTTGTGGTACTCCAGTCCTAGCCCCATGATCCATGTTACTCTTTCCGTTTGTGTGCCCACACCACCCTCTCTTTACGTGGATCTGGGCTCTGACTAGGCCCTCAAAATCTTGTCTTGTTCTAAGTTGTCATAGCTGCAGAGACAGGAGTCCCTGTGAGGTGTCAGCTAAGCTGCTGTCCATAGGCTTCTGGGGTAGGACTCGAACACGCCATTTTGGTGGTGTAATTCACCTAGCAGGGCTTCCTTTGTGAGGCTGCGAGGTTTTTGTGCTCCCGAAGTCTGTTACTAAATACCGTTCAATTTTCTCCGAATAAACGATAGCTGTGAAGACGTAAACCTCAGGCTGAGCTATCCTCCCACCATCCACTGCTGGTCCCAAGCTCATTGGAAGTGCAGTCTGGGGGGAGTCCTTGCTTCTGCTCCATTCTGCTGCTCAGGCCCATGAGCCCTACCTTAAGATCAACTCAGACTCGGTATTTCTTCTAGATTATAGCAGGACTCTGAAGATGGGTTTGGGTAGGACCCACCATTCTCTCGCAGACTGGTTATTCTACTGTTGGTTCTGTAGTTCCACCAGGAAGCTCTCTCTCCTCTTATCAAATCTTTCCTGGTTCCTGGGCCTAGACCTGGCCTAACCTCAGAGGCCTTCTGGTTAGCCTGTGGTCTTCAAGTCTCAAGGATGAGGTCAGCAACCCCATTAGGCTCCTTGGACTGAAACATAAAAGCCAGCCCCCCAGCATCAGCATATGCTTTTGGGGTACACTCTCGCTGCTCATGCTGAAGGGCTCTCCCAAACACAAAAGAGAACCCAGAAAAATCCCAGCTCTACCTGCAGTTAGACCCCTGGAGCTCACCCTGCCACAGCCTGGGGGCTGTGAGCAAAGGTGCCACCCGTCCCCTCCATCCTTCACTTCTCTCCCCTGGATAATCACTTCACAGGGAGTGTGGAATGGTCACTGCCTTCATCTGTGGGCCCTGTTGCTTCTGGGAATACTTGCTCTACCACTGTGAGGAGAGGAGAAGGGTCCCCAAACCTTGTGACAAAGCAGTAAGTCCTTGACTGACGGAAACATGAAATGCCAATTCTTAGTGCCCCATGTCACCTCTGTGCATGGGGAAGGTAGGAGAGGAGCTAACAGGGAATTGACAAACTGTCCCAGAAGTTTAAAGCAGCTCCTAAGACAGAGTGAGTCAGGAATCCCAGCTCTGTCACCCACCACCCTCACCACATTAGCAAACAGGCTCACCCTGCCACAGACCTGCCATCTGTCCCCTTGAACCTGAGGAGGACCTGTCTTCTGTATCGGCATCCAGCTCAGTACCCACCACAGGTCCTCACAGACTCTCGCCATGCTGCTCAACACGCAGCAAGGTAAGAATCCTGGCTGCTCCTTACTGGGCCCTACACATCCACAGCCATGCAGAATGCAAGACCGTGCAGACAAGCAGCAGAAAGGCCTGGGTTCCTGGGACTTTTTCAAAGCCCTCAGAGAAGCCACCAAAGCTGGTTTCGAACCTCATTCCTACACCTCTGAACTATGGTCATGACCAAAAGGCTCCAGCTCGTGAGAAAAACTCCTGGAGTGAAAGCTTACTGTTAGCTAACGAGACTTGTTCCAAGACCTGCTCATTCTCGAGAAACAGAGAGTTAAGACAAGTCTATTTTCCAGGAAAAGGAGACCCCGTGTGCCACAGTCCCTGGAGGTTTGTGCAGCTGTGTGACGTCTAACGGCTGGATATACTACTTGCTAAATGAAGAGACCAAGTACAGAACCTCAAGGACTGAAAGGTTAGGTCTTAAAAAAGGAGCAGAGAGTGTCCCCGAGCTGAATATGGGCCTTGAGCTCAGATGACTCATACCTCTGCCTCTTATGTCACATGAGGGAGACTCTTCCACACACGGTTACTTCGCACCAGTTACTGCCAGCCACTCTTGGCCGGTGTCCTGAGAGTAAATGCCACACAGGCTGTGTCCTGAGGAGAGTGGACGGTATTATGTATCCTTCCTGCCCCTTGTCCCGAGAGGGTGGCGGACAATATTGCATACACTTTCTACCCTGGGGATCCTGTCCTGTAGTTTAAAATGTCACATCAAAGAACAAAGAACACAGCAGGGGCTAATCACACAAGTTCTGGGGGTTCAAGGGTCCTCTGTGTGGACTTCCCATTCATATCATTTTCATCTCATTGGGCAAGATTAATTTAAAATAATATGTACTGGGGGGCTGAGACTTTGGGGGTGGCAGCAACTGTCATGTCTTAGGCACCGTTAAAAAGATGGTCGGGACCCAGGGATGTAGGACATGCCGAAAGGGCATGGGAGGCTCTGAGGCATCTGGTCACCCTCTGAGGCACTGGTTCACACTCTGAGAAGGACAAATAAGGGTCACCAACTTCAGGGAGGGTTTCCAGTGGGTGATGGTCTGGGCATCCCGTGTCCAGGAGCTCCTATTCCTGTTTCCCTAGCAAGAGCAGGCCTGGGGACTTGACCCCTGAACCCCAGTTCCTTGCAGCTCCAGAGGTCAGGCTGTTTCCTGCTCCCTGAAGGCATTGCTACCGTCTGGCTGAAGTATTCCCCAAATGTGGCAGCCTGGCCACCAGCAGCAGCAGCATCTGGTCAGAGATAAATGGAGGCCCTGCCTGGACCCACTGAGTCAGCAGTCTGGGAGGGACCCAGATATCTGTATCAGCTTTAAGCAAGATGTTCCCCTGGGGGTCTGCACACAACACATCGTGTGAGAGTTCGTGTCTCACTTGAGCATTACCCGGCTTTTTTTCCAGGACGCAGTAGTATACAAAGGTCTGGTCATGAGTTCATAGAACATGGAAGAACAGGTCTACCCACAGAGCAATGGTTACCTGAACCATGCACAGAGACTCACGCACAGAAGGAGTCCCTGTTCTCCAAGTCAAAAAGAGAAAATGGGTCAATGTGTGTCCTGCCCTGCAGAGAGGACTGAGCTTCACTGAACAAGGAAAAGACAAACGGTAAAGCAGTGTACGGAACGGAGCCCGCTCACGGGTAGGGGAGACTGCTCTTACAAGCTGAAAAATACTCCAGAGTGTTAATAAATAAAAAATATTTAATTTATTACTATTGTATATGTAAAGTGTGTGCCTCTGTGTGCATGTGTTCGTGTGTGTGTGTGTGTGTGTGTGTGTGTGTGTGTGTGTGTGTGTGTGTGTGCACATACATGCCATGCCATGCATGTGGAGGTCAGAGGACTGCTTTAGGGGACTGTTTTTTTTTTCTTTCCTTCCGCCATGTAAATCCCAATGATTAAACTCTGGTCCTTGGACCTGGTGTCAGATGCGTTTGCCCACTGAGCCATCTCACAGGGTGGCGACTGATGACCACCCTGTGAAAAGATGGGACAACCGGTTCTGTAGAGAGAGCCTGCGCCCTGCCTTTACGCAGTACTTACGATTGTTCCTAGCAGGCAGGCTGTGACAGCTCATCTCCTCACGTCTGCCTTCTGTGGAGACTGAAAATAGGATTCCATGGTGCCTGGAGACGTCAAGTGGACCTCGTAACGGAACATCTATTTCTACACTAAATAGGTTAATCTCAGCACCGAACTTCGCCTTAGACGACTTATCCCTGACATTCCGTGGACCTGTCGCGCCGGTGCCATTTGAGCTGCAGGACAAGCCACCATTGACACTGGCAGACAGGAGAGTACCGCACAATCGGGACTGCAGTCCTCTTGGTGACCAGTGGATGAGGGTGGCACAGGGTCGGCGGATAAAATAGAGAGATTAAAATGTGGTATGGCTAAGGAGAGGGAGGGAGGGGGGGAGGAGAGAGAGAGAGAGGGGAGAGGGGAGAGGGGGGAGGAGGGAGAGCGAGAGGGGGGGAGGGGGGGGGAGAGAGAGAGAGGGGGAGGGAGGGGGAGCGGGGGAGGGAGAGAGAGAGGGGGAGGGGGAGAGAGAGAGGGGAGAGGGAGAGGGGAGAGGGGAGAGGGGAGAGGGAGGGAGGGGAGGGAAGAGAGAGAGGGGAGAGGGGAGAGGGGAGAGGGGAGAGGGGAGAGGGAGAGGGAGAGAGAGAGAAGGGAGAGGGAGAGGGAGGGGTAGAGGGGAGAGGGAGAGGGGAGAGGGAGAGGAGAGAGGGGAGGGAGAGGGAGGGAGGGGAGAGGGGAGAGGGGAGGGGAGAGGGGAGAGGGAGGGAGGGAGAGAGGTGAGAGGGAGGTGAGAGGAGGAGAGGGAGGAGAGGGGGAGGGGGAGGGGGAGAGAGGGAGAGGGGAGGGGAGGGGGAGGGAGGGGGGAGGAGGGAGAGAGAGAGAGAGAGAGAGAGAGAGAGAGAGAGAGAGAGAGAGAGAGAGAGAGAGTGTTAGTTCAGTTTCAGGTCCTGACTATGTACTTATACCCTGACATTGTTGTCCTGGCTCAGATGTAGTTGGTGTCAGTGAGAGAAAATGGAGATCACTACATTCTACAGTGCCCATGGTCTTTCCTAGAACAACTCCCCCATCTCATCTGTTATCTCTACTTTCAGCACCCAGATAGGAGCATTGGTCCCTGAGCTTTTTAGACTCTTCTGGAAGAGTCACTGAAGATAAATTGGGAGGATTTTTCTCCCACCATTGTCTTCACTCCAGTAGGAAGTAACAAGCCACATAGGCAAGAACAGACAGTGCCCAGGGCTGTGTCTGCCCAGTGGGTCATCGCAGAAACAGCCTGGGTGGAAGCTTGCACTGTTACATACTGGGATGGCGAGCAAAGGGTTCCTTCTTGAATGATTACCATTTTCTCCATAGTTCTGCCACAACAGAATATGCATTTGATTATTTTATTGGAGGAGAGGGAAGTATGGGGTAAAACTCAGCTTCTATGGAAATATGTAAAGCAAGGGCTGGTGCACTTGGCTCCTCTGGGTCCTGTATCTCGGCAGATGTCCCTCTGATACATAGAGCATCTGGGAGGGGCTCTTGGTCTTGGAGAGAAAAATGCACAAAGAAGGGGTTGGGGAGTTCAGTCATAATGTGCTTACCACACAAGCATGCAGACCTGAATTCAGTTTCTAAAACCAATAAAAGAGAGCTGGGAGTGGCAGTGTATGCTTGAAATCCCAGCTCTGGGAGAGCTATGCCAACCCCTGGGCTTGCCAGTTCTGGGGGTGGGGGGAGCTGGACCCTGGGCTTGCTGGTCAGCCATCCTACCAAACCAACTTGGTGAGTTTCAGGCCAGTGAGAGGTGCTGCTTCAAAGACAAAGAAGAATGGTGGTCTGCACACACACACACACACGTACCCCCACATATGCACTGGACAACACACACACACACACACACACACACACACACACACACACACACACACCCCAAAGCATCCTGTAGATACATCTTGGGTTGATCTCTGGCCTTCTCATGCACACACATACAAACCACACCCCAGAACTGTGGTCAGAGTGATGTGTCCCAGGTGACTGAGGGGTCCTAGGCTGTGTTAGGCATTTGGGGAGCATTAACAGGCACATGGGTGATAGGTGAAGCTTTCTAAGCAACTGTGGCTTGGGTGATAAACTATGCAAACTTATCAATGACCAGTGTCTTGGCTGAGTAGTTATGGGGAAGACTCAAGGGCCTCAGCGGGATTCACTCTTGCTTTGTGATGAGAAGCCTCCACCCTTGATTAATGTGCCTTTGCATATTTATTTAGTCATGATACTTTGAGGTCCTGGGCATGACCCCAGCCAATAACTTTACCACTGAGTTGAAGCCCCAGACACATATTCTACTTTTATCCCAATGTAGGGTCTTCCTAAGATGTTTAAGTTGGCCTCAGACTCACTGTGTAGTCCAAGCTGGCCTTGAACTTGTGATCCTCCTGTTTCAGCCTCCTGAGTGGCTAGGCTTACAGGCTCAGACTGTCAGGAATAGCTTATAGCCCTGCTTACGTGTCTGCACAGAGTGGGTGATGGTTTCCCCGAGAGTGACCTACAGTAGGTGTCCTTCAGAGATCTCACTCAGCTGATAACTCTGGATTGTGAGAGCCGTTCTTTCTCCATACTGAGAGTAGTTTTCCACATACAGGTCAGCTGCAGCCGCTGGGGAGCATGCTGACAGATGGGTGGTTGTTTTTGAGTGTGATTTTAGAGTTGAGGGTCTGAGAGGAAGGGAAACGTGAGCGTTTGCCTCTGGGGCTTTGAAGAGACAGACTTCATTTCCTTTTAGGTAAATGCCGGGTGGTGGGGTCAAATACCAAATGCTGTTTCACCTCTCGAGAAAGCACTGAATTGCTTACTGCTCAGGGATTGGCTACTGCGTTTTTGCTCACCCACCCGCTGTGAATTCGAGGTTTTCTGTGATACCCTAGGCAGTGACCCATCTGATCCCAGGCATGGTGGTGGTGTGCAGTGTGACCGTGTACATGTTGTTAGACATTTCTTGATGACTGAAAGCATCAAACACGTTTGCATACAGCCACTAAACCATCAGAGGTGGTACCTTCTTCTCATCCTGCACATGCTTTGCCTATTTTAAAAAACAAACAGCGTCTCTCCTTTTCTCTTGTGAGCCACACAGGCTCCTCATATATTTCAGAAAAGACCCAGGGTCAAGGGGCTGAGGACTCAGCTCAGTGGGGAAAGTGCTCATGTGTAACCGTGAGGACCAGAGTTCCAAACCCAGAACCCACATAAGAGGCTGGGCATGATGGCCTGCGCCTGTAACCCCAGCACTGGAGGCAAAGACAGGAGGACCCACCAGCCATTCTATCCAATGTGGTGAAAGGCTATTGGCACTGGACCTCTGCCCTGCACGTTCACACGCACGGGCATGTGAACCCTCACACACGCATACAGATATGTGTTGCATAAGATACATAGTTTTACAAATGTGAAATGCATTCATCATTTTGTCTGTTATCTACGCATCTATGTACATCTAACGATTATATTTCTATTTATCTATTCTCTGTCTTCTATCAATCTGCTGTCTGTCAGTCATGTATGTCATTCTAGCCAGTCATTTCTCTGCCTATCCATAATATCTCTAACATCTATTCATCTCTCTACTCATCTATTTCTCTGCCTATCTACTTTCACCAAACTGTTACCTATCGATGTGTCACCCATCCATCAATGTGTCTATCAGCTACTTACCTGTAATCTGCCTGTCAACCATCCATTCATCTACCCATCCAGCCATCTTATAAAGAGTTGGATTTCATCGCTGTGGAGACAGACAGGCCCAAGATGTCCAGATGTGCGTCATGTTGACCCAGGAACATCTTGGGCATCCGAAAGCCTGAGCTCCAGGAGAGCAGGCTACACAGTTCAAGCCCAATGGCAGGAAGAGGTGGTGACTCAGTTGAAGGCAGTCAGGCAGGCAATAGCACTTCCTCTTCTGGGGGATGGTCAGTCTCTGCCTGTTCAGACCCCTCACCACATCAGCAAGGCTCTATGCTCTACAAAGACTGCCTATGTAAATGTTAAGTTCCTTACAAATACTGTCAGGGGAATACCCAGTCTAGTGTTGATCCAGCCAAGTTTCCATTGAAGAGTCACACTTTTTAAAGGAGGGATGAACGCTCTAGAAATTTAATGAGGTTCTTACATCACTCATCAGGTCCATGCTTCTGTTGCATAGCTGGCACCAGGACTCATGTTTTAGCTTGGCTCTCTGTTGTAAACAAGGCTGCATCCCTGCAGCCAGGAGCCTAGTATGGCTGTTTTCTGAGAGGTTCCATCAGCAGCTGACTTGGACAGATGTGGAGACCCACAGTCAAACAGTGGGTGGAGCTTGGGGACTCTCAGAGATCAAACCACCAAACAAAGAGCATACATGGGCTGGATCTATCCCCCCAAACCCCCATATATAGCAGATGTGCAGCTTGGTCTTCATCTGGGCCTTGAACAACTGGAGCAGGAGCTGTTACTAAAGCTGTTGCCTGGCTGTGGAATCTGTCCCCTTAATTCAGCTGTTTTGCCCCAATGGGAGAAGAGCACCTAGCCCTGGAGAGACTTGATGTGCCAGGGTTGGGGAATAGCCAGGAGGGGCTCCATTCTCTCAGAGGAAAAGGGGAGGGGGATGAGGAGGGATTGTGGGGAAGGAACTGGGAAGGCTGACAGTGATGGGGATGTAAAATGAATAAAAACGAAGAAGTCTCCATCCATTTTTCTTCCACTCTAAGTCCCAGGGTGCTCTCCTGTGAGCATGGCAATGTTTGCATGATGTACACTAATGCTCTGTGCCTCTGTGAATGGTAGGCCCAGCTTCTGATCCATCCTGTCAGCTGAGCTATTTCATTTCTGTTAAACACACACACTTTAAAGTTGTATTTATTTGGTGCATGTGTGTGTGCATGTGTGTGTAAGAGGGGGTAGATAGACAGTGAGAGAGACAGGAACAGAGACAGAGATGTATACATGTACACTTGTAGAAAGCCTAAGTCGGCTGTCTCAATCATTCTTAACCTTACTGTTTTTTTTTTTGTTTTTGTTGTTTTTTTTTTTGTGGGTGCAGCAATACTTTTATAGAGTGGAGTCCCTAGATCCCTCCTTTTATTATGGGGGTCTGAGATGGAAACTGTGAGGGAGATGTTCAGTGTTGGGGGCCGAGTTGAGATAAGAACTCCTCAGCAACTTGAGGTCCTTTCTCTTGCTCTCAGTATCCTTGCTGGGCTGGGGTGGGTGGCCTAGGGTTTATTATTCCTTGGAGACCATGCAGGCCATGAGGTCTACCACCCTGTTGCTGTAGCTGTATTCATTGTCATACCATGAAATGAGCTTTACAAAATTGTCATTGAGAGTCATGCCAGCCCCATCATCAAAGGTGGAAGAGTAGGAGCTGCTGTTGAAATTATAGGAGACAACCTGGTCCTCAGTGTAGCCCAGGATGACCTTCAGTGGGCCCTCAGACGCCTGCTTCACCACCTTCTTGATGTCATCATACTTGGCGGGGTTTCTCCAGGCAGCATGTCAGATCCACGACAGATACATTGGGGCTAGGAACATGGAAGGCCATACCAGTGAGCTTCCCATTCAGCTCTAGGATCATCTTGCCCACAGCCTTGGCAGCACCAGTGGATACAAGGATGATGTTCTGGGTAGCCCCATGGCCATCATGCCACAGCTTTCCAGAGGGGCCATCCACAGTCTTCTGAGTGGCAGTGATGGCACGGACTGTGGTCAGGAGCCCTTCCATGAGGCCAAAGTTGTCATGGATGACCTTGGCCAGGGGGGCTAAACAGTTGGTGGTGCAGGATGCATTGCTGACAATCTTGAGGGAGTTGTCATATATCTTGTGGTTCACACCCATCACAAACCTGGGGGCATTGGCCGAAGGGGCAGAGATGATGACCCTTATGGCCCCACCATTCAAGTGAGCCCCAGCCTTCTCCATGGTGGTGAAGATTCCAGTAGATTCCAGGACATACTCAGCACCAGCATCACCCCATTTGATGTTAGCGGGATCTCGCTCCTGGAAGACGGTGATGGACTTCCCGTTGATGACAAGCTTCCCATTCTCAGCCTTGACTGTGCCATTGAATTTGCCATGGTTAGAGTCATCCTGGAATATGTAGACCATGTAGTTGAGGTCAATGAAGAGGTCATTGATGGCAACAATCTCTACTTTGCCAGATGCAGAAAAGGCAGCTCTGGTAACCAGGTGCCCATACGGCCAAATCCGTTCACACTGACCTTCACCATCTTGTCTACGGGACGAGGCTGGCACTGCAGGAGAAGATGCAGCTGTCTCTGGAACAGGAAAGAACCTTCACCTTACTTTTTTTGGACAGAGTATCTTCATGGAATTTGGAGATCACAGATGGATCACACTGATCAGTAAGACCGGTGGGTCCTTCTACATGTACCTCCTTGGTGGTAAAATTACAGATGGGGGCCGCCATGCCTGGCTTTTTTTTACATGGGTTCTCAGGACCTTATGGTTGTGGGCAGATACTTCAAAGATGACCACTTTTCTGCTGTTTCTGAATCTGCTTTTTGAGTCTCCCTTTGGTGAAGTCCCATCATTACATCACATGGTCTACTTGCTGCATTGTTACCTCCTGCTTAAATGGTTACATTGTTACCAGATCTCCTCCTTAAATGGTCACATTCTTACCAGATTTCCTCTTAAATGGTTACTTCTTTCACTTCTTGTTGATCTCTGACAGGCATAATGGCTGTCCTGTATTGATGTAAATATATGGGTGTTTCTGCTTGTTACCATCTGCCTTCCCTTCTGGTAAGTAAGGTCCTTGTCTGAGGGCCCTGAGAACCAGCATCATGGTGATGTTCTCATTTGCATGTGAGCCTTTCTTCAATGGCTTCTCTAGACTCAATCTGTGGACATGTGCTGACTCTTGAACTGTTTGCTGTATGTCTGTGGAAGAAACCCAGAAAAAGGACTGCCAGCACTCAGGGGCGATTTCTGACATTGCCACAGAATCTGGACAGAGACCCATAGAATGGGGTCATCCAGCACACTCTCTTTAGCAGCATCTGGAAAATGGTTTGGTGTTTTGACTGTTGGGGTGTGTGGATAGGAATCCTCCCAGAGGGTTTGTGGTAAAGAGAACCCCAGTGCTCTTCAGTATGTTATAAGAGTCTTCCTTTTGACTTTGGTAGAGTGGATTTTGGGGAAAGAGATCATGTGTTGTCCCCAGCACAAAATCATGTCCTGAGCACCTCAAAGCTTTGACCCTCAGCCCTGGCTGCAGGAAATAGCAGGATCTGGAGGGAGAGCTGTATGGCATTGCATGCTGATTAACCAAGACTGAGAGAGGCAGCCACACTTCGTTGCAATAGCTGTGAGAGCTCATGTGGTCTGTTCCCGACTGCAAGCAGGTAGGTGTGGGCTTGCAGGCACCGGAGGGACTGCTGTCTCCGAGAGCACAATCGTGCCTTGTTCTAAGAGTTCCAGGCCCACACGGCGTCAGCTTTCAAAGGACTCTGACTAATACGTTCCTCTAGTGGTGGGAGACTCTGAGGCTGAGCATGAGGGAAGTAAATGTCACTATTGTGTGGGGTTGTGCCTGGTGTTTTGGTTCCCGCAGACCTGGCCGACTTGGCTGGGGTTCAGCTGAATCGCTGTGGAGTTGGGAGCCAGTGGTGGGGATGCAGAGGGCTAAATCACCAGTTCTGTGAGAAAAGGAAAACCCTCTGGCCAACTAGGGGAGCTGCTACTAGCAGCCTCAGGTCTTCTCTCAGCTGCTCCCTCCAAATGCCCACATCCTAGGGCACTTGGACAAAGCCTCCCACTCTGGGTGCTTAGGGGAAAGGTGTCTTAAGCCCTGGAGCTGGAGATCCAAGGTCAACGTGTCTTAGGGTTCATTTTTCAGGAAGCCGCTCTTTGGCTGGCAGATGCCATCAGCTCTCTGTGTGTCTTCACATTCATTGCTCTGTATATGCCATTGTCCCATGTCCATGTTTCATAAGGACATCAGCCATAGCTGGCCCCTCCAAAGGCCTCATTTTAACTCACTCAACTCTCCAGAGTCTCTGCCATCTGATGCAGTCCTGAGTTTGGAGAGACACAGCTCAACTGTGTGCTCGTCTCCATCCCTGAGGTTCGGCCAACACAAGCTGAGTGGGCATCCATCGGCTTCGGTGGTCTCGTCCTAGAGTCATGTGGTTAAGGCACAACACGGAAGCAGGGTCACAGGATGCCATCGTTGAAATCCCTCAGGGATGCTTTGTTCCAGACTACTCTGCTATGGGCAAAGACCATGGTGCTGCAATTCAGCTGGAGCCTCGGCGTGAAGATAATGCCGACGTGGACTGGTGTGAATAGGTTTGGCCTCCATAGACTCATATGTTTGAATGCATGGCCCATGAGGAGTGGAGCTATTAGGAGGCGTGGCCTTGTTGGAGGAAGTGTGTCACCATGGGGGTGGGCCTTGAGGTCCCCTCTTGCGCTCAGTGTCTGCCCAGTGCAGATGAAGAGTTTCCTTCTGGCTGCCTTTGGATCAAGATGTAGAACCCTCAGCTCCTTCTCTAGCACCATGTCTGCCTGCACGCTGCCATGCTTCTCTCTGTGGTGATAATGGACTGAACCCCTGAAACCGTAAGCCAGCCCTAATGAAATGTTTGCCTTTATAAGAGTTGCTTTGGTCATGGTGTCTCTTCACAGCAATAGAACCCTGACTAAGACATGGACAATCAAGGAATGGTCAGCCAGGAACCTATTCCAGCAGCCATAACAGGCAGGGTAGATTATAGAACACAGTCCAGAAGACCCCTCAATTGTTCTGGGAGCTGAAATCAGGTCCTCTAGAGGAACGGTAAGCGCTCTTAATCTCTTAGCCATCTGACCAGCCTGCTCTTCTTTTTTTATGGCTTCTATCTTGATATCACTGATGCCTGACTTCTGAACTCCTGGGGGCTTGAGAAGTGTGCATAGAAAATGCCAAGTCATAGAAAGTGCCAAAGGCCTTCTCTTGGCACTTTATCCTTTGTTGTTTCCCTGCTGAAGGGTGTCCCTAAGAACGCACACATGGAAAAGAGAAGGGTTTACATAGGTACCTCACCAGGCCCTCAGTCTTCTAGTCAGGAATGTCCTCCCGTATGTATGTGCCACTGTTCCTGGGAAGGAATTCTTGCGTTTCAGGGAATCTGGGTCATTCCAGAACCCTTTCCTCTTCATGGAAGATGGTCCAGCCTTCTCTCATCGGGTAGCATAATCATCTTGCATCTTCGTCAGTCTTCAAGGTCAGTAAACAAATTGACATGTGTGTATCTTCAGTCCTTACTTTACCAGGACTTAGGTTTGGGGTTCTCAAGTGTCCTTTGTGTTTCCCAATAAAAACAACTGGTTCTTTCCCAAAAGGGGGCACATGGACTTCCATGACCTCTTGGTATCATAGGCCCTGGTCTTATGCTTCAGCAGAGCTGGTTAATGCTTCTCACAACAACACAGGAAGCAAAACTACAACCTGGGGGGCTAGAGCTCGATGCCCTTCAGATAGTCCACCCTCCTAATCCTCGTGTGTTCCCATGGGAGACACGCCATGAAATTTATGTGAGGCTTGATGTTTTTCAATCATCTATCTCATACCACAATATAGCCAGGTTTAAAAATAGAAACTAGGGTACCCCTAGATATTTTTGAGTGAAAAATCAGATTCCCCATAAAGCTGTTTGGGACAGTAACTCAAGTCCACTGTTATCAACTGCCACAGCTTGAGGGTTGTAGAAGTCAGAAGTTACTGTGAAATAGTGTTCTTCTGTCCCCTTCCATTGGAGTGACCCAGCAGACACTCTTCAGAGCTGGACGTGTGTATAGAAAGTATAATTTTAAATAATCAGTCAGCAGCTGAAACCACCTTGAAGCCTCATGCGTATTTGTCAATGAGTTTATTTGCAAGGAGACTGTGGGGTACACACATGAGGACAAAGTCCAAGGGATTATAAATTTCCACATTGCTGATGGCTTTGGGAAACATGAAGTTGGCATGTGTTTGTTTTTGGTGACTTCGGAAATGGTAACTATTTGTGCCACACAGACCTCTGAAGGCTCTTTGGCTCAGGCCAGAGACCAGGACCCCCTGAATTTCCTATTTGGTCATGAGCCAGACCCTCTGTCTCCTGCCTGTCAACCTGTGCAATGATTGCATCATTTCTCTTAGTGACCAGAAGACCCAAGGCCACAGCTGCCAGCAGGAGGCTCTTTGGAAAGATGCCAAGCTGTGCAGTACCACAGATGACACAGGCGGACTAATCTCTCTGTCACAAGCCACCCAGGAGAGCGGAGGAAGCTGCTTTCCCACCAAGCACACTGCTGGCAAAGTCCATTAGTGAGGCCCGATGAAGAGCTGCTTCCCTTTGTTTACCTTCTTAAAAAGCCAATTAAGTGTTCTAGTCATCAGAGGTTTAAATTAAGCCTCGGGAACAAAGAGCAAGACTAAATTGATAAAGAAAAAAAGAAAGAAAGAGAGAAAGAAAGAAAGAAAGAAAGAAAGAAAGAAAGAAGGGATGGAAGGAAGGAAGGAAGGAAGAAAGAAAGATCTGCACTTCAGCTATGTGATGTCAGGAGGAGAGGAAAGCAGGCAGGCCAGAGAACGCTCTAGTCTTGAGGTGGTACAGGCTGAAGCCCATGGGACAGGACTCCTGTCCTCTGGGGCACTGGTAGGAGAGACTTATGTAACAAGCCCTTTTCTACTGCTATCAACATCTACTGCTACCCACCCCATGGTTTGGTAGACATAAACTTTGTTGCATTCTCAGGGTTTTAGGAAAGAAGTTACAGAAATGTCACATGGCCAGGAGCTGGGGCACACTGAGACACCTGGGAGAGTACAAATGAGTCAGAAGCTATGTTGTAAGTGAACGTCAGTCACGAAACCAAGGAATCAGGAGGAAACCCCAGGGGATGCCTAGTGGAAACAAAGTTCCAATGCTGCCTTATGCTCTGCTATGGTTTTCAAGCCTCACTCTCCCTGGACGTCCAAATGCTGCTGGGCGTTAGCTGTAGGGGGTCCTAGTCCCTCAGGGACTTTGGGTTCAGTTGCCTGGCAGAAGAGTTGCTGATTCTCAAGATTGCAGGGTCTTGCACCCACATCTTTCTGCTCTGTTCCTGAGTTGTGGCTGTGTCTGGGGCTGATGTTAAGTGTGTTTTGTTCAGAGGCTGTCTCTCTGAGGCCTGCACTCTCCCTTCCTCCTTCCTTCTGCCTTGCCCGTGTGCAGTCATTTTCCTTGCATCTCTGTAGGTCATCTCCCCCTCCCCTGCTCAACACCCCTCCAGCCCCTTGGTTCACCCTCCCCCCTGCGCAGGTGCTCTGACTTTTGGACCATGATGTCTATCAGTCCGGAGAGCTTCTGATCCTAAGGGCTTGCTTTCGAGCCTGAGAGACTTGGGTCTGATGTGTGCTAGTTGAGTGGCCTTGGGCGTGTATAGGCTTAGAAATTTTCAAAACCTACTTTATTGAGGGGTGTTCTTAAATGCTTTAAGCTCCCTTCTAGCCCACTGACCAGAGGTTGGAGAGAAAAGATTAAGGAAAAAGGGGGTGTGGATCTGTTTAGAAGTAGTTTCTTGGGGTGATTCTACTCTTTGTTGTCAGGATGCCAGCAGTCCAGTTCAATAGCAAACACCAAACAGAGTAATGGCAGCCTGATCCAGCAGAAACAGCAAGGCTCTGCTGAATTGGCATGAGTCAACAGAAGAGACCAGAACCAGCTGGAACACCATGAGAAGTTCTTTGGAACATTTCTCTTTACTAAGTGAAGACCAGTAAAGTGTTGTCTGATGTAGCAATGCAAGAGTGACCTCTCACCGTTTGCAGGTTCTAAACATCATGTGTCTCTCAAGTGTCTGTTTTTGGTGAAACATCCCATGCCCTCTCATAACACAGCTTCCAGAAAAACACAACTGAGTTCTTGAGAAACAACTCTTTTAACTGAGTTGTTAAGAAACCAGAGATTTCCAGTTCAGACTTAACTCCTGGCTCTGACACAGGCTAGCTGAGAGATCTTGGTTGATGCCTGTTTATGACTTTTCTACCTCAGACACAGGGGACACCTCTTCCCTCACACAGGAGATGACACTAAACACTCTGGCAAGTGTAGCAAGCTCAGCTCAGTGACTGGCCTGGGACTACGGCCTCGTTAGGCTATGGCATGGTTACTCATAATTGTCAACACAGCTTGGAATCATCTGGGAAGAGAGTCTTCACCAGAGATGGTTTAGATCATGGTGACCACGGGCATTGTCCTGATGACATTAATTGATTCGAGTGGACCCAGCCTGACACTGGGTGTGTTCTCTGGACTGTATAAGGTTGGAGAAACGGTGCTAAGCACAAGCAAGCAAGGTTGGGAATAATGTGTGCACCTGTCCACTCTCTCCCTTCTGTGGCTGGGATGTGACCAACTTCCTGCAGTGATGGACTGAAAGCTGGGACCGTGAGCTAACCTAAGACCTTCCTCCACACAGCTGCCTTTTGTCGGGTGTTTGTTGGGTGTGCCTTTCCTTATAAAGTTGTGACAAGGGAGCACCTGAGGTCTGGAGGTACCCACACCAAGCACACTGAGTGAGGAAGGGGGAGATGAGGGAATTTAAGTGATCCCATTGACTTTTCCTGACCTGACACTCCAGGAAGACTGTAGCCTGCCCAAGAATCTGGAAGGTTTACAGATTTAAATAGAAATTGTGTCATATAATTTTTATAAGCTTCCAGAGCAAAATGATTAAAGATGATGATGATGATGATGATGATGATGATGATGATGATGATGATGATTGTTATTACTTTTTACAGTTTAGGGCCTTTGCATCTTGGGAAGGAGTTCCAGCCCTGGGATACATACATACCTGTCATCATTTCCTTGTTGTTTTGAGACAGGGTCTCATTAAATTGCCCAGACTGACCTTGAACTCATTCTGTAGGACAGATTGGCATTGAACTTGTACTAACCTCTGAAGCAGAAAGGTCTACAAGCCTCTCTCACTAAGCTGTAGTACTTTACTCCTAGACACATGTGTCACATCTGTCTGTCTGTCTGTCTGTCTTTGCTTATGTGGGTCTATTCGAATGTTCTTTCTTTTCAGTTTTTAATCTCCACATCTGACACCCATATTTCCAGGTCAAGGTGAAGGTTCTTGGGAGGCCATTGTCCCACCAGTAGTGTGGGTAGCTCTGGGCTCCTTCTCTTATGAGGACAGGGCTTGGCTTGTAGTGACAGGCAGTAAGGCCTTCTCCATGTGGGCTGGTGTATGGACATCTGTGCTGGCCGAACGCTGGAGTGTGGTTCCTACAGTTTAACCTTAGCCAATGATATTTGCAAATACCCTTTCAGCCTTTTTTTTTTCTGGACAAAAACTACAGAGTGTTCTCTGAGAAGTCACATGTTGTTATTAATTTTTATTGTGTGGCTGGAGTGAGTCATCACAGTGAATCATCAGCCAGGAGCACCTGCTGCCGATGTACGTGGAGGACCAGGGCTTAGAGTCTGAGATCGCACATGGGTCTGTGCTCCGAATGAAAAACATGGTGTAGATGGAGATATGGTTTGGAGAGTCTAGGGGAATGGTGATGTTTGGAGCCTCAATCCTGAGCTTTTATTGGCGGACTGCAAAGGCCTCCTTTGCTTTTATGGCTTGCCTATTCTGCTAGCACAGCTCAGTGTTGGAGGGAGCTGGGCACCCCTCTCTGCTTACAACTGACACGACTCAGAGAGACTCCTGGAGAGGAACAGAACCCTAACAGTGACATAGAAAGCTGGGCCAAGAGCTTGAGGAGGCAAAGGTGTGAGGAATTCCTGCTAGAGAGAAAGCAATTGGGATTGAAGGAGGGTAAGAGATAGCATTCCAAGACATCAAGGAGGGGCAATGATGTCTGAGTGCTTTGGGGGACATTTCCGCTTGTGACTGAAGTAGGCAGATGGTAGGAGTAACATACATAAGCTGGTGGGGTGGTACAGAGGTAGAGGTGATTGCTGCTAAGCCTGAGGACCCGATTTCAGTGACGTGGGATGGCCTACAGGTTACCTCAGAACCTTCTCTTCTCATATCCTTTAGGGAAAACTGGGTATTCTCTTAGAAAGGGGGCCCTGTGCCTAGAAATAGACCTGGGCAGGAAGGCGGTTACCTAGCAGAGGAGGTTAGAGCCTCTGTTCTTCCGATGGCTACTGTAGAATCTTCTGTGCTCTGTGAGGCTCCTACACAGACACCATTCCATGCTTCCAGGTCTGCAGGGAGGACCCAAAATCCCTCAGCAGTCACCTCTACCCACTTCTCTCATGCTCATGGGAAAGACAAACCCATCAGCCTGAGTTCTGGAGGGGAGCGTGTGTCTGCCCTGCTTATGAGACGATATAATCCTCCAAGCAGAATTCAGAGCAAGCCAGGACCTCCAGACAGCCAAAAAGAGCTAAGAGCACCGGAAAGAATGGCCGTGACCACATGGTAGAGCAGCTACACTTTGGGAGAAGAGTAGTCATCCCAGAACCAAACCAAATTGAATTCTCAAATTCAAAGATGCCCAAACTTCTGCTTCTTCAAACCCTACGGGACAAATAGTTGTCATGGGCCACAAATCAAATCTAGGATGTTCAACCACTAGTCCACGGGTTGCTAGGGTAGGCATATTCTTCCTTGGTGCAACTTTGTGACTTGAAATTGACATCCACAAAGTCCCAGCCTCAGGCTAGCAGTCAAGTTACAAACGAAATGACATAAAATACATCCTCAATATGATAACCATATGTTAGTTTATGGTTCTGTTTTTGGTCTCATTCACACCTATCCTGGGCCACACGTCACCATGTGTAAAAAGTGCTTTCTTGTGTTTTACACTGAATGAGGAGATGAGTTCTGGTTAGCAAGACGGCTCAGCAGGTGAAGGTACACACTGCCAAGTGGATAACCCAAGTTCTATCCTTGGGACCTACTGGGTAGAATGCAAGTTATCCTCTGAACTCCACATACATGCACACAGCAGTACATACACATGCCCACATGTGTGTACACACACACACACACACACATACACACACATACACACACATACACACACATACACACACATATACACACACATACACACACACACACACACACACACATATACACACACATACACATATACACACATACACACATACACACACATACACACACATACACACACACACACATACACACATACACACACATACACACACATACACACATATACACACATACACATATACGCACACATACACACACATACACATATACACACACATACACACATACACACACATACACATACACACACACATACACACATACACACACATACACACATACACACACACACACACACACACATACACACACACACACAAATAAAATGAATGGATAAATCCAGTTCTTTTAAAGGAGAAGATACCTTCACCCTAAAACGTGGGTTTCTTTGAGGAAGAAGCTCTCAGTGCGTGTGTGTGTGTGGGAGGGGCAAAGTTCCTGAAATTGAATATGCTAAAATGTAAAATGACTGGATGGGGGCTGTCCAGTAGCCTCAGCTGGTAAAGGGCCTTGTTGTCAAGCCTGACTACCTGAGTTATAAAAGTGGGAGGGGGAGCGGACTCTGTCAGGTTGTCTTCTGGCCCTAGCAACTCTACCTGCCCCATTAATAAGTAATAAACAAAGATAAATAATTAATACGATGCCCGGACTGGCTATCCCATGGAATGGTTCAGTTGACATAACAAATACTGAAACCTTGGGAAACAATGCTAAGGAAAGCCCAGCTCAGGATCTAGGGGTTATGGAAAGAAATAGCAAAGACACAGAAAAGCCAGTTTATACCCAGGTGTGAACCCCAGGTGTGAGCCCCAGGTGTGCACCCCAGGTGTGAGCCCCAGGTGTGTACCCCAGGTGTGAGCCCCAGGTGTGTACCCCAAGTGTGTACCCCAAGTGTGTACTCCAGGTGTGTGCCCCAGGTGTGAGCCCCAGGTGTGTACCCCAGGTGTGTACCCCAAGTGTGTACTCCAGGTGTGTGCCCCAGGTGTGTACCCCAGGTGTGTGCCCCAGAGCCGGAGATGGTAACCAGATGGGAGAAAGGATAGCTTAGAAATGCTCTTGTCCTGCGACACAGAGCTGTGCATGGGAAGGTCTTAGGTCATCTTATAAGAGCAGAGATGAAGACAAAACCCGGGGAGCTCTCGGTTCAGGGAGCTTCAGTGTGGTGCCCTTTACAGAGGGAAGAGCAGCCAGGCCTCCTTCCTCACAAAGCTGCTGCGAGACAACCCTCCTCAGCCATCACACCTTCCTTTCTGTATGCCAAGCACTGCTCTTTGGAGAGCGTGTCTGCATGACTTTGTTAGGTCCCAAGGACACCAAGGACCAGCAAGATGGGTGAGCCAACATCACTGAGGGCATACAGCACAAGCAGGCACTGGGGCGCACTGACCAGGAGGGAGCCAGAGATGTGGGGCAGGGGTTTCCACTTAGCAGTGACCCAGGAAGAAGACAGAAGCAAGAGTCTGAAGAAGAGCATCCCACCTTATGTGCCCTGGTGTAAGAAGCTACACCAGGATGAATTTAAACCTTGTCTCCTGAAACTCGCATGCCAAGACCCACAACAGGATGTGGGCCCTTTCAAAGGTGATGAGGTCATGTAAGGTGTGGGGTGAGAGGTCCTCAGAGAACACCCTTCTCTTTCTTCTCTCTGTGAGGATGTAGTGAGAGCATTGATCCCATTCTGCAAGTACCCCGATCTACTTCCAGCTTCAAGAACGGTGAAAAACAGCCTTCCGTGTTTATAACCTGCCAGACTGGGGTACTTTGTTATAGGAACCTGAACAGACAAATCCCTGGAATCCTACGTTATGTAAACGTCTAACAATGTGTTTGACTGATATTGAACACATTTGAACTCATCCCAACTTTGTGTCCATCTATGTGTGCAATACGGAAGAACTTACAAGCAGATACTCTCAACTGATGAGAAATAGGGGTCTAAGCTAAAACAGGACCTAGAGCGTAAGAGAGAGATGGCAGGGCTAGAGAGTGTTCAGCAGGAAAAAGGCTGTCTAGTAGGCAGGAAGGGTGGGCCCTGGGTTCAATCCAAAGTGCCAGGAAAGGAAAAAGAAGAAAAGAAGGAAGGAAGGAAAAGAGGGAGGGAGAGAGGGAGAGAGGGAGGGAGGAAAGGAGGGAGGGAGGGAGGGAGGAGGAAGGGAGGGAAGGGAAGACCTAAAGAACACAATTAAAGCACTGGAGTGGGATCCAAGAATGATCCAGAAGAATTAAAATAAGCACATATTCACTATGCTGTCAATGTCATAAACCAAATGTCACTAGATGGAAGAACGAAACCAGAAGTTCCTCAGGTCAGTCAACACACACAAGCACACGCGATATCTAGAATGTACTAAAAGGACTGCGGTCGAGTTTTGTTAAGAAATCCACAGAAAAAGTCATTGTTTGGAAGAGAGGCTTGAGACAGGGTCTCACAATGTATCCCTGGCTGTCCTGGAACTCACTCACTTCATAAGTTGACCAGGCTGGCCTTGAACTCATGGAGATCCACCTGCCTCCATCTCCTGAATGCTGGGATTACAGGAGCACACCAGCACACCCGGCTGAACTCACCGTTGCTGATGGTTTAAATGTACATGCAAAATATTCTGGTTTTATGTAAATGCAATGATGGGATCATGGGAAACAAACACTAATGTGTTCAATCCTCACTTCCCATATATTTACCAAATGAGTGTCTTTGGGAGTTTCTGTATTAGAATGTTTTCTGTCCATCCATCTGTCTGTCTGTATGCATGCATGTATGTATGTACATACATACGTATTTTCCTTTCTGCATTACGAGGCATTAAACACAGGGTCTCAGACATGCTAGGCAAGCATTCTGCCACTAGGCTACGTCCCTAGCAGGAAACATTACCTATTAACCAGCTGCTCCTTTCTTTGTTGTGACAAAAGCAAGTTTGGGAAGGAAGGGCTTGTTCTGTCTCAGCCTTGGCAGAGGCACGGCAGGGAGAGCATGAGGCGTCTTCTCACTGTGGCCACAGTGAGGAAGCCCAGCTCACTCTCCCTTTTTTGCTTAGCCCAGTCACTAGACAGGCTCAGAGCTGTTTCCCAGTGACCCAAATCTGGTTGGTGGCACGCAAGGTGAGCCATCGCTGTGATTACCTTAAGGAGACAGGTGTGGTTAGCTCCCTGCAGGTTGCAAAACCTTGTTTGTGGCAAATTCAAGCAGAGGTCAGAACAGTGGCTTGCCAGCCTTGTGTTTTTTAAATTTTTAAAATTTTATTTTGAAAACAGTGACATCATTCCCCTCCTTCCCTTTAACTCTGCCCACACCCGCTCCCCATAACGTCTATTCAAATTCCTGGCTTCTGTCTTTGATTACTATTATTTCACACACACACACACACACACACGTACACACACACACACACACACACATATGATTTCAGGCTGAAATCATTTGGGATAGCCATTTGGGAATCGTCCCCTGGAAAAGACTAATTTTGATGGGATAACACTTCACCATTGAAGGAAGCAGTAGGCACACTTACAGAAGCGATCAGAGATGGAAAATGGTTTACGAACCACATTGTGATCCGTGTTGTGTCGACATGGAAATGCAGGATTTACATTTCAGAGATCTCCGTGGCAGAGGGATACTGGACCACACAACCCAGTGGTAGGTATGATGACGCAAGTCACATGGTACCCCTGTTCGTGGCACCTCATGTTTCTAGAGAACTTGCAACTGATCACCCCTCAACCCCCCACTACGGTAGTCCTGTGCTGCACCAGTGGTTTGACAGCACAAAACACAACAGCAGTGCAAATGCCCTTCGGGTGGCAGGACCCCATCCATCCATGTAGCTGGGATGCTCCCATGACCCGGCGTGCTGGGAAGCTGCTTTGCCCACCACCAAGGTCCACCTCTGTCCTTGAGCTTCTGGAGGGTGTCCAACCTTTTGACACTGAATCATGGAATCGTCATTTACAAATGTGCTGGGATGCAGTCATGGCTATTCTGGTCTGCATGTTGCCCACAAGCAAGTTAGGCCTGCACTGTCTGGAAAGCAATGGGGTTTGGCCTCTTCTTTTTTTTAAAGTTATATTTATTTATTTATTTATTTATTTATTTATTTATTATTTTACTTGTTTATATTTCAAATGTTATCCCCCTTCGTGGTCTCCTCTCCATGAATTCCCCCACCTCATCCCCCTCCCCTTTGTCTCTAAGAGGGTGTTCCCTCACCCACCCACTCCTACCTCACCCCTCTAGCATCCCGCTTCTCGGGGGCAACAAGCTTTCACAGGACCAAGTGCCTCTCCTCCCACTGATGCTGGATGAGGCATTCCTCTGCTACATATGTAGCAGGAGCCATGGACCAGCCCATGTATGCTCTTTGGTTAGTAGCTTAGCTCCTGGGGGCTCTGAGGGGTCTGGTTAATTGATACTGCTGTTCTCTCCTATGGGGTTGTTTTACTATTTCTGTCTTTATGACACCAG
Source organism: Rattus rattus (assembly GCF_011064425.1). Lineage (NCBI taxonomy): Eukaryota > Metazoa > Chordata > Mammalia > Rodentia > Muridae > Rattus > Rattus rattus. The sequence goes on from NC_046166.1 coordinate 72,704,819, forward strand.
ACCTTTTAGGGAAGACAATGGTTGGGCTCAGAAGGCATTTCCAAGACAGAATGGAAAGATTTGGGCAGCTTACTGCCAGAGCTTATTTTAGGAGAGAAAATAACCTGACACCGAGATCTCCGTGGGACTTCATGGCGGCCTGAGTGTGTGGTGTCACCACAAGCAAAGACTGGGGTTATAAACAGTAGAGATGCCCTGTGGTGGGTGGGGAAGTCCACGGAGAATGTGTTTAGTCAGGCTGGAAGGCCTTTAGGATTTATAAAGAAACACCAGGCCAGGACAGGAGCAGGTGCTCTGGGCCATGAGCTAAAGTCAGGAAGAATATGGAACCAATGTTGTTAGCATTTCTTCTAGGCTCCACCCAACCGTTACCTAGCAACAGTCAAGTATGAGCCTGGCTATAAAAGGACTGTTTCGCCTCCCTTCCTCCCTCTCTGTCCTCTTCCCCCCTTCTCCCTGTCTCTCCCCCTCTCTGTCTCTCCATGTGTTTCCAGCCCGCATCTTCCTTCTTTCTCTCTGTTCTTCTCTGTCCCCTTTCTTTCTCTGCCCACACTCCCTTCTCTCCCCCTTCTCATGCTTCACATAAGCATCATTTCATACTAGACCTGTCCTGTGGCTGGTAGTGTGGGGTGGGGCACGCCTCAGCGTGGGCCTGCTAAGGCACCCCCTCCCCTGCATCATGTTGCCTCACTACAAAACATGTCAACAGCAACAGGGGGAGTCATGGAGATGGTAGAGCGTGGTGAAGTCAGCCCTAGACCGGGCAGGACCCTGCTGCTCCCTGCGAGCTGCTTGCTGGGCATCAGGAAAGAGAAGGAAAGGCATCTTGTGTACAAGAGCCAAGTGTATCCGCAGAGTGCCTGGGTAGCAGAGTAGACGCAGACAGTGCGTGTGTGTGTGTGTGTGTGTGTGTGTGTGTGTGTGTGTGTGTGTGTGTGTATGAGCATGTGCATACATGACAGGCTTTGAACCCTGTTTGGACACAGGCACCCTATCTTTACTGATGCTGAGAGTCTCTGAATAAAATGCTTCTAACCCTCCATGTGAGAAATATGGCAATGGCAGAATTAGATGTCTGCTTTTTCCTCCCACAGTACAGAGGCCGGTAGAGACTGTGTCCTTTTTCCTAAAACTCAAAAGACGTGTGAACTTGCAACTGGGGCGGGAGGGGTGGTGGGGGGGAAGAACTCTTATAGTTGTCTCAACCTCCAAGATGTCCATTCTTTTATTTATTTATTTATTTATTTATTTATTTATTTATTTATTTATTATATAAGTACACTGTAGCTATCTTCAGACACACCAGAAGAGGTCATCAGATCTCATTACAGTTGGTTGTGAGCCACCATGTGGTTGCTGGGATTTGAACTCAGGACCTCTGGAAGGGCAGTCAGTGCTCTAACCACAGAGCCATCTCTCCAGTCCCCAAGATGTCCATTCTATAATGACTGGGTCCTTTCTGGGATGGCAGAGGGGTTCCACAAATGTGAAGAAGAAGGCCCTGAGCTGTCCGGGTGGTCCAAAGCCATCCCATGATTCCCTAAGGCTGGAGACTCTTTCCCACCTGCCAAGCACAGTTTCACACTGAGAAGAACATGAGACTTAAGGGTGAAGGAAGAGCCCGAAACCAGAGGAGTCACAGCCTCCCGGAACTGGGAGTGTCTGGGGTTAGGGTCACCCCTCAGGCCTCCACTGGGACCCCCCTCTGATGATGCTTTGGCTTTAGTCGGTGAGCCCCATTGAACTTCTAGAACTTTAAATGCTCTAAATGGCTGACCAAGTTGGAGAAGGGGGTGTTACTGGAGAGTAGGAAACACAGAGTAAGCCCCTTTGTGTCGTTGCTAACCCAGGGCTGTGCACTCCGTAGGCAAGCACTGTAGGGTGAGCCAAATTCCCGGCCTCAGTTTTGCACTGTTTCCTATGAAGGGCTTTATCATCTGTTTAACTTTAGAAAGGCCTTTCAACCCACACTGCCCTGCGTATATTCAATAAAAAAAAATTACATCCCAGAGTCAGGAAAAATAGAAGCATTGATGAAAAGGCGGTGTTCCTATTTTTCTCCAACAAACCGGGCACTTTGCACCCCGGGAGAGGAAAAACAAAACCTGCCCTAATTTCTGGCCACCTGTGTCACACTGGGTCATGTGATATTGAGAGCATTCCGGTTCCTGAGCTAAAAATAAGCTGATGACACCGTGTCCTATTAATGAGGACACCGTCTTATTGGAGCGTTGGGCTTTGATCCATGGTGCACAGCTTAAAACCTCCGTACCTCATTTTCCTGGACGACTCTGCCCATCTCTTATCCCCTTCTTCAGCTGCACGGTTACTAAGCTTCACTCGCTAGTGTTCGTGTGGATGCTGTCTCCCCAAAGAAATCCCCCACTACCATCTTAAATGTAGAAATCCTCACGCCTTCCTTCTTGACAAGAGCCGCAGCCCCCATCACTGCTGGCAAGAGTGGCAAACTGCTTTCCTCAGGATCAGGCGGATGTTCTCCCTCAGTCCAAACCACTTTTGTTCCTGTTTCAAGGTTAAATCTGCTGTTTGGAACCTGGCACAGATGTCTTGTGGGTAAACAAGGTCATAAGGTCACAAAGGATGATTTGGTCCCCGGACTGAGTTGTAAGGTGCAGCTGAACCAGCCAAAAGAATGTGCAAAACCCAGGTCAGTAGATGAAGTATGCGGGGGTGGGGCTGTCCACAGGTAGAGATGGTCTCTGGCCTCTTGGTGCCCAGCTGACCGGGACACATGCCTGAAGACCTAATGTCACCTCTCTCCCTGTCTTCCGGCCATGACCTTCAGAAGATCCAGGCTTTGGCTTGCAGTGGCCCTCTGCTGAGACAGGCAATGGACTATCCACGTGGGAACCAAAACCATTGTCCTTGGCGCCCTAGAAGCAGCCTCTTCAGACTGACCCGTCTTGGTCGCTTTTCTAAACTCCAAGCAGTCTTATGGGACACCCTGTGTGGCAACCCCAAACTCGACACGACTGGACTGGGCAAATTTTTGCAGTGTTATCTGTAGGCCCAAGACTAGATGGACATTTAGGCAACACAGAAGAGGGGCCCTTCTTGAGTTTGGGGTGTCAGGAAGGCTTCCTAGAAGGAGGCATCTGTCCTGGGCTCAGACCAGGTTTCAGGATACCAAGTCAGGAACACTGGGTTGAGGGAATAGTGGGCCTGAGGCCAGAGTGAGCCTGTTTGACAAAAGAAGAAGAGTGGATATTGAAGTCTCCTGCTGTGAGATTCTCCCTGAGAAGTAATAAAAGATAAATCCCCAGCATGAGCTCTTGGGAACTGAGAAGTTCTCATCCCCATGAGTCAGGAATGTAGTAGTCAGCCAGGAGCCTGTCTGGGTGATTGTCACAGTTGTGAGATTCCCTACTAGGACCATCAAAACTATAGCCATGTCCTTTGGAGTCTTGGGGTTCGTTGGGGATCTTTATAGCAGACTCCATACATGAAGCACTCTGGTAGGCAGCTCCTAGCTTTCCTGAATACAACTAACTTGGAGCTTGTCACGAATGCCTGGCTTTGGATTTGGGGACCTCAGTTTCTTTGTTGAGGTAGCTTCAGGTGAGTGGCGGGGGGGGGTGCGGTGAGAACTTCATTTGCTCATATCCTTGACAGAAAGGACAAGGGAGAAACGTGACTCAGTTTGATCTAAGGAACCATGTTCTTTAAAGTGCCGATTCCCTGACACTTGCCTACTACAGGACCAGGTTCTCCATAGTCTCAGTGATTGGGAACAGAGGTGAAGTCACATGGCAACACCGGGAATTGGATGGATGGAGGGGATCCGTTGATTAGGCTCCTGGGGATTCACATTTCTCTTTGAATCTTTATTCCCACACTCCTCACTAAAAGAAACATCAAAAACAATTTGAAAGGCAAGAAAATGAGAAAACCGGCCTGGGCAGAGTTCATGAAGTTTAAGTCTTTGATTTAGTTTAGAGGTTAGTGGAAAGAGAAAGAAGGAGATAAACAAAAGGAAAAACAGTAACTTATCATTCATTTCTCCAACCCCAGAAAGTTACAAAATATCGACTGAAACCAGTCTGGGGAAAACCCAATGGAGTGTGGGTGGGGAATACTGAATGGAGTTTTGGCCCTGGCTTGATCTTCTCTGGTAATGGGCTGCAAGTGAGCAGAGTGGTCTCAGCACCTGGGAGGGGAGGCAGGAGGAATAGAGTAAGGCCAGTCTCGGCTAAAGGAGAGCTTATCTCAAAGACAAACTACAAACGCCCTAGCTCTGAGCCATGGATACAATATAGCAAGCTTGGCCCCCGTGGTCCACAGAGGAGGTTGGGGCTGAGAAGCTTCCTGCAGGGGCTGGTCTCAGCAAGGGAAGCTGGGAAGATGCATTGCTCTGTGACCCCCTTGGGTGGTGGACCCAGTGTCGACTTGTGAGGCACTTGGTGTGACAGAGAAGCACTCAAAGGACTCACTCAGAGCTCCAAGTGTGCAGAGTGGGCTGGTTGGAGCTTTGGTGTGGCCGAGCAGGGGCAGGCTTCAGCAGAGCATTTTTGCTACAAGAGCCAGGCATCCTGCACTGGGTACCAAGAGACAAGTTTGAATTCCCAGGCTTTCTGACTATTGGGATCACGGAAGATAGGTACCGGACAGAGGGCTGCCTCCACTTCAGAACATGAAGCCTGCTCTAGGTTCATGAAATTTAAGCAGTCCAGAAAGTCCAGTCGTCCACCAGCACATCAACAGCCTGCTGGGTTGATGTTCATCTTTCGTAAAGAAAACAAGAGTTCAGAGAATCAACCTCACAGTGTCTAAAGTGTTAGCCACTGTACTGGCTGGTTTTGTATCAAAGACTGAAGCTAGAGTCCTTAGAGAGGAGGGAGGAAGGGAGGAGTCTCAGCTGAGAAAAAGCTCCATGAGACCCAGCTGTAAGGCATTTTCTCACTAATGATCAATTCGGGAGAGCCCATTGTGGGTGGTGCCATCCCTGGGCTGGTAATCCTGGGTGCTATAAGAAAGTAGGCTGAACAAGCCATGAGAACAAACTCCATGAGCTCTCCATGGTCTTTGCATCAGCTCCTGCCTCCAGGTTCCTGTCCTGTTTGGGTTCCTGTCCTGATGGGTTCCTGTCCTGTTTGAGTTCGGGTCCTGACGTCCTTCAGTGATGAACAGTGATGTGGAAATGTAAGCTGAATAAACCCTTTCCTCCCCAACCTCCTTTTTGGTCATGGCGTTTCATCACAACACTAGAAACCCAAACTAATACAGTCACATACACAAAATATAGCAGCAGACATGAAGAGATGAGGGAAAATATAACCACAGTTAGAAAGGGGAAAGGTTGATGGGGAGATACTGTAAGTGACAGTGTTGGAACTCATGGGAAGACACTGTTTTAAACAATAAAAACAAATGTGTCTGAAGACAGAGACAAAGAGGAGGAAGGAGGGGAGGGGAGGTTGACCAGGAGGGGGAGGGAGGGAGGGAAGGAGGGAGGGTGTAGATCAAGCTTCAGCTGCTACTGTTGAAAGGAAAGCATGAAGTGGGCCTAAGTTGGGAGCTGAGACAGAAGCCTGTGAGTTCAAGGCTGAAAGAAAGGGAGGAACACAAGTTCCACAGAAACTGGAAGTTAGACTCGAAGACGAGCCTTTCGTGGACCCATGGAGTCCTGCAATCTTGGAACTGCAGGGAGCAGCTTTCTTTGGAAATAGGGGCTTTGCACATGTGTCCCGGCACTGAGGTGAGAACACCTCAGAGTTTCACGAGCAAAGGACAGGAAGATGTCAGGGATACTTGGGAAGAACCCTACCTTTTTGTTCTTTTAAAATGCTTATCTATTTTTATATATTTGAATACACCGTCCCTGTCTTCAGACACACAAGGAGAGGTCACAAGATCCCATTCCAGATGGTTGTGAGTCACCATGTGGCTTCTGGGAATTGAACTCAGGACCTCTGGGAGAGCAGTCAGTGGTCTTAACCACTGAGCCATCTCTCCATTCCTGAGACTCAAGCTTTAACAACTGAAATGGTTCAGTCCGAGTGGAGTGGAGACATTGTAGCTACACGAGTTCTTGCGTTTGTGTCTACTCTTTGACTAGGCTGCAAACTCTTTGAAGGTAAAGGCATGTCTTACCCATCCTGGCCAACTCAGGGCATCACAAAACAACACCTAGTAATTGTTTATTAGATACAGGAAGTGGGTGCTGTGCCATGTGCTGTCAGTTTCCGCCCTGTGGGGTTCCTGGTAATTATTTTACCACATCACATTGTGGTAAGACAGCTTCAACAATGGTCACTGGGCAGGGACCAAAAAGTGAATTTGTTCGGAGTGATGCAGGCCAAAAGCCAAAGGAGGCTGGCCAGGCACTATGGAGACTCTAGCAGGAGGCCGAAGGGCAGCTGGAGAGAGGAACAGTTATTGATGTTACTCACATCAGCAGAGAGATGTGGGCAGTCTGAGAACACTCTCATCCCGACAGGATTTGTTTCCAGAAGGTTCCGTAGTAGTTGGTGCTCTAGTCAGTCACAGTTCTGTTCATGAGGCCTCCTCTCTGAGCTGGTGTATCCAGACTGTGGGTTACCCTGATCTTTTCCTCTCTTACATGAACACCCCCCTCCCACTATAAAGCATTCTAATAGTTCTTTTAATTAAGCTGCTTTGGAAGTTTGCCATAGGGAGCTTGCAGAAGTCCTGGAAGCTTCAGGTGTAGCAGTCTGCATGCTAATGGTCCCAGGAGCGTCCCTCTTTTTCTTCTGGAGCAGAGGCAGGCGCTGGTTGATTGTCAGTTACGAAGCTGACCTCAAACGTCAGCCTGAGAAGTAGCCTTTGTCCATTGTCCATCTTGGAAACTACCACGACATTAGCAAACGTTTCTGATATCCAGGAGACTGCTCCTTGGGAAATGCATGGCTGGGTTTGCGATAATTAAAGTCTTTTGATCAAATTCCACCCGGGAGCACAAACATTTCTGGTTACTCAGAATTATTGAAACCTCTGTACATTTGAACTGGATGTAAGGCAGAACCCAGGTAGCTGAGATGTGTGCGTATGTCTGTCTGTGTATAGGACACCTGTATGTCTGTGGGCATGTATCTCTTCATGTGTGTTTGGGCACACGTTGAGTGGGTATCCATGTGTATGTGGAGGCCAGAGGTCAACCTTGAGTGTCACTCCTCAGTTGCTACTCAGTTGGTTTTTGAGACAGAGTCTCTCACTGGCCAGGAACTCGAATATCCTAGGCTGGCTGGCCAGAAAACCCCAACAATCTTCCTGACTCCCCCTCCCCGGTGCTGCATGAGGCTTCCTTACTCGGGTTCTGGCTTGGAGCTCAGGTCTTCAAGCTTGCACAGCGGGACACTCTTTAATCTCTATGTCACCTCCCAGTCCCTCAGCTGAGATTTTAATAAGATTTCCCAGGCCAGTACTGAGATTTGAAAGGCTTCCCCCATGTGTCCATGTTCTGAGGATTCTCCCTTATCCTGTGAACTCTCTGAAGGAGTGCCTAAAATGTTTCTGTTGTGAAACATGGAGTCACAGAGGCCCTTCACATCTGCAGGGAAGGCTCTTGGTCTTGGTTTGTGTGTGTGTGTGTGTGTGTGTGTGTGTGTGTGTGTGTTTTATTTGTAGAAATGATAAGATATTGATAAGAATAATTCTAGGGGCACACGCATCTTTAAAAAGGAATTTAGAATTGGCGTATGATTGATAATGGGTCATATGTATGAACAGATCAATAAGGAGTAGGAATTATAGAAACAGGGCCACTTTAGTCAGTGCGAAGTTCCCCACGCCAAGGTTTTTGTCACAGGTGTTAGATATGAATCATTATTTCCCCTTCTATTTATTTATACCTCTCTCCCTCCCCCGTATGTTCTATAATACACACATACAAATATATTACATGCATATAAATCTAGTGACATAGACTCTGCACGGCGGTGCAAATCATAAAGATCTGTTTGCAGCTCATTGGTATAAATACAGGCAGAGCTTGGAGACAGATTCCGAAATACAGTGTCCTGCCCACCTCTGAAGGCCCCCTTCCCCAAACATTGATGAAACCGTTCCAAACTCCCTACCCAAGACTCAACCCAAAGCTTAGCACTCAACCATTGAATCACAAGACCTCCCAGCGCGAGGTACACGCCCAGTCAGTATTCTCTGCCTGGAGTACGTCCTGGGAAAGTGTGCCCTTGCTGCCTGGGATGGAATGGGCACAGAGTCCTTATGCTGGAAGCTGAGGCAGGGGGATTTGAGAAGGCGTGCTCTCTGTGGAAGTAACGCAGGCATCCTGGTGCCTGTAAGGTACAGGGCAGGCAGAGTGAGAATGCAGTGCGGGGAAGGACGTCCGGCTCTCTGCGCTGGTCTCTGCTCCACAAGCCTGTGTGCTTCCGCCATGTTCTGCGAGGTCTGCAGCCAAGCTTCGGCTATCACGCTTGCGAAGTACAGACCCCGCCTTTCCTGGGTCCCGGGTGCATCTGCAATTACACAGCACGGCTGTGGCACCAACTTGCTTAAATTCCTTATGCCCAAATGTATTTACTCACAAGCATGCGTCCTGCCTTTCTAACGGGGCAGCTCGAAGATTCCTAGAGAGCACCACACAGAACGGCTGTGCGCCGTACAGGCGAGTTACGGAGTTGGAGTGCCCTTGCCTTGAGAGAGGGGTGGCTTGGACTGCACCCAAGGGTAGGCTAGAGGCAGCTGCTGCTGCACTGGTAGTGGGGTGCTAGCAAGGTCCTGGATTTCCCCTCCACCTTTGGGGCCCCAGAAACTCTGAGAGAAATTTAGACTGGAATTTGGTAAGAATGACAAATAAACACTACGTCTTTAATTACTGGGTCTAAGGCAAGGGAAAGAGCTGGTTAACAACTGTCATTTGCCTCTGGGGATATTGAACACTCACTTGGTCACTGAAGGTGAACCACTGCTGTCTAAACAGGGGGCCTAGTGTAAACCCCAGCACGACACACCAGGATTCCAGGAGTGTGAGCACAAAAGACTGAGACAGTTCCTATTCTGCAGAGTCCACCTGCTTCTTGGTCAAGCATTCGAGGTGTCATAGGAGAAGCTTGCATGTTGGAGCTGAGCCTGAGTGGGCGCTTAGGTCTTCTTTTGTTGGCTATGACCAAGGTTGCAGAGGTAAACTGATCCTGAGGCACCATGGATGGAGATAGAGCTTGGGCCATTCAGCGTGTGTGTCAGCGTGTGTGTCACACACACACACACACACACACATACACACACACACAGAGAGAGAGAGAGAGAGAGAGACAGACAGACAGACAGACAGACAGACAGACAGACAGAGAGAACATGTGTTCACTATTATTCTCTTTAATTTGGACAACAGATCTGGTCCCCACTAGGAGGTTATGTGTGCACACAGGGATGAATAGCCCAATATTCACCCTTTGTTGACCAAATTGTTCAGCATGGTCATCGTAATCCTGTGCTCGGCCTGAGGTTTCCTTGGAAGTCAATCTCCTCTTAGACTCCCCAGCTTGCCTGAGCAGAACAGAAACAGGTTTGATCAGATGCCCTGATAGTCCTATGCTTGAGACCATGTGGTTTTAGGGGTCAGGGAAGCTGAAAGTCAGGGCAAGAAGCATAAGCTTGGACCCCATTGTGGGTATTCATGCCCTTTGTGAGGCCTGGAATCTTTTGTGTGGTCGGTGGGTGGCGTCATCTTGGATAGTCATGGTATTCAGCTCGCCCTGACTTCATGCTCAGCTTCATATCCTAACTCCATACTGCTTAGATCAACTTCTGTAGTCTATTGCTCAGCTAGGTTTTGCCCAAGGTCAGCCACTCCATAGCTTTCTGCATCCTTGCGGGGTTCATGTCCATCCCAGTGCATGGGCAGACTCTGGGCACTTAGTTCTGGGTCTCCTCGGCTCCCTCTCCATTGTGGGAGGAGCAGAAACTCTGGAATAATCACCCAAGTTTTCTCCTTAAGGAGAAGGCTTGACATCGTCAAAATGCTGTGCTCAGTGCATTCTAGGAAGGCAACACAGACCCGGGAACACTGTTCCCCTGTGTTCAAAGCTCTGTAAAATGGAGTGAAGAGAGAACCTTATGTGAAAGGCTTGACAGGGCCAACACAAGTGCCCCTGAGTGGAATTCTACAGCAGAGCCCAGCATGGTAATGAAGCTGTTTACCAGGGGCCTTCCTAATCAGAGTCCTTTGAACTTTGTCAAACGTAGTAAATATTTGCCCTTGACTCTGGAAAAATAAATCTCAGAGAAGAGTTTGAAGTGGGGTGCTGCCATGTTTACGCAATATATTTGATTTACATTCAATTCCTAGGAATTGGAGAGGAATGGGACCCATGTATCAAAGCACCAAGATTAATTTGCTATGGTCTAATATACAGCCAGCTTACATGCAAATGAATATATATTTATATATAGAAATAACTACATATATATAAATCTAATCTCTTAATAGCAGTCAAGGGACATGATATATCAAACTTCTGGCATGTTGTATTAATATTCCCCCAAGAGCCAAAGTCAAATGATGTGACTTAAAGTCACAGGGTGGGAGTTTCTCACTGCCTTTAGACAACATTTAACATCTTTAATCTTGAATATCAGCAGGCCCTAGTTACTTTTTTATTCATTTTAAACATTCTAAACGAGTGCTTTCCCCTGACATTAGCAAGACACCAAAGGACGTCATGACTCTGCAGATGATAGTCTGGGCTCCAGAATGCCTGGGGTAGAGGACAATGCATGTCTACACGTGTGTTTTATCTTGCTAAGCCTCATGGTATACCTGTTACCTTGAGTGGTGTGTGGATACAGCCCAAGTGGGGAACCCCCAGCAGAAGGGTGATGTGGTGGACAGATCCACTTCTGGGATCATTTGACACCGGTGATCTTGAGAGATGGTAGCTTCCTATGGTTGCCCAGCCAGCTACGAGACTGTCGGGCAGGGCCCCAGCACAGACCAGGCTGGCCCTAGAAATCTGTGCTTCCTGATGCTTGGATCTGTGAAGATACTTCAGGAGTCCCTGGAAGAGCTGTGGCGATTTCCTGGTGCCATTTGGAGTTAGCACTGAATAGCATTGCTGTTTTTTTTTTTTTTCCTACCTTAATTTACCTAAGGCGTGCTTTGGGGGAGAGAATGCATCTGGAGTTGGTAGGGTTTCATTAGAAGAAAGACATTGTCCTTCCTCCGTGATAACACCTGGAAGGAAAATAAAAACGATGATTGGGGCAGTTCACGTTCCTCCTCATTCCCACTTCATTCTCATGGCTGGGGAGGGTTGCTGTCCGTCCGTCCGTATCTTTAAGCTTCCATTCTGGGAGTTTCGTTGCTTGTGCCCACACTTGTGTTGTCTTTCTTCCTGCTGTGTTTAGTTTGGAAGCAGTGTCACCAAGGGACATCGGTTTGCAACAGAGTTTCTGCCCAGTGACGACTGAGCTGTAAAACAAAGTGTGAGGTTTGGGCCTCTGTTGCTGCAAGGGGAAGAAACTGGTGTCCTTTGTTGACCCCCGTTTCCTCCTCTACTCCCTCTACTGTCTGCCCTGGGAGCCCCTCCACATGAGTAGCTTGGGTTCCACTCCAGAGGAGATTTATTACCTTAATGTCCATGAAATTTAGTTGCATCTAATCTTACTCGGGACTCCAGGGAGCCCTCTTCCTTTCTGTTTATGTTTTAATCCCCTTGGACGGTGAAGGTAAATTTTCATGGTGTTGGCTCTGATCTCTCTCTGCCTGGGATAAAGATTGGGCGCCGAAATAAAATGATGAATGCAAAGGACAGGAGCTGAGATGCCAAATATGTAGGGAACCTGCAGGAAGTGATGGTGGAGGGCAGGGCGGGAGATGGGGAACTCACGGTGTGTAGGAGCACACAGTAGGCTAGCTTCCAGTGTGTAGGAACACACAGTGGGTGCGGCTTCTAGCCTTCACATTCGTTTTGGTGGACTTGTGTTTCTATGTCTGAGAATATTTATGAGTGGAAACCCCTCTAAAAAGAGAGAGTTTGGAGCTTCCATTGCTGCTGTTGGAACTTTGGAAACCTAGAACCTGGAGGTGGCTGCTCAAAGTAGCCTTCAGCCACCTGTGGCAATAGTTTCAGGTTGGGCCCATTGACTGAAATAGAAGAAGCTGCCAACACTGTCAGGTTTGCCAATTATATCCGCGTTTTACCTAACTGGTTTGAGTGGTTTCAGTTCCCTTTCTCCCGTATTTAAATGTGTCTGCTGGTCCAGGCTGAGCTTTCTGAGAACCTGCATCACCCCTCAGGTCAACTGCACTCAAGACCCACTGGGTGTCCCATGAGGGTTCCAGATGCCACCCCCTCCCTTTGTTGGGCCAACGTCCAAGCTTCCTATGGACAGTAGGTCAGTACTTTTTTTCCCCATAAGATATGCTCACAAAATTAAATTAGGACAGAAAGGGTTGACTTTAGTTTATGCCAAGGAACGCATTCTATCATGGTAGAGAGGACCATGTTGGCATGACCAGAAGGAGCCAGGCATAGAAAGAGAACAGGAAGTGGGACCAAGGCCCACCCACTATGACTCAGCATCCCATGTGACCCAGCATCCCATGTGACCCAGCATCCCATGGGGCCCAGTTCTTTCAGCCTTTAACTCCTAAAGGTTCCACGACCTTCTCAAGTGCTTAAGCACACATGTTTATGGGGGACAGCTGTGCTGGACAGTCACCCCCTTTGGAGGCCACATGCTGCCAAGCATGGCTGGCCTGAAAATCTCAGAAGGCCTCCTGTCAGCACCCCCACCCATACCAAAGGCTGATTTCAGTCTGTCAGGAACACTGCTTACGTCGGTTAGGATTTCTTAGATTTACCATAATACACAGCCCAAAGCAAACCCATTAAGGCTCACCCTCAGGATGGCAGAAGACAGATTTCCTGTCCCAGAGGCTAAGAGCCTGTGGGGACCTGGGCTAGGAGAAGAACCCTTGTAGAACAAAGTCAAAGGCGACATAACTGAGCGGAGGTGGCACCAGGGAGGGGGAAGTGATGAAACCCTTAAATTCCAACACCCAGACACAGTAGATTTCTTTTTACTGAGACTCTTAGGGTTTTACTGCTATGGGTAGATGCCATGACCTCAGCAACTCTTTTTTTTTTTTTTTTTACTTTTTAAAAAAATTTTGAACTTTTTGTTTCTTTGTATTTTTAATTTTTTTTCATTTTCTTCTCTTTTTTCCCTTTCTCCCTCCCTCCCTGTCTCCCTTCCTTTCCCCTCCCTTCCCCCCTGTCTTCCTTCCTTCTTTTCCCTTGCTTCCTTCTTTCCCTCCCTTCCATTCTTCCCTTCTTTCCTTCCCTCCTTCCTTTCTCTTTCTGGGGACCCGCAGGACCTTACACATGGTAGACACTCATCCTGTCACTAATCTATGTCTCAGACCATGGTTATCTTTGTTTAAGACAAAGCTAAGTCAAGCCTTAAGCTCACTATCTTCTTCAGCCTGGGTGCCGGGACTACAGTGTCACCCATTGTTCGCATCCTTCTGAGACTTACATGCAGCTTCACTTGGCAGTGGATTTAGTGTCTGATGGTCAGGTAACATCCAGAATTTGCCACCTCAGCCTTTCAGGAATTCTCTCCTAGGAAGTGTCGTGTTGCATATTTGTGAATCCGGCACTCAGAAGACTGAGACAAGAGGAGTGCGAATTTGAAGTTAGACTCTTGGACATGTCAGAACTCTGTCTCAAAACACAGCGGTAAGACAAAACAAAATTTAAAAACAAAAACCACAGAGTTCCCTATCTGCACAAGTTCTGTCACTGGTAACTGAACCCCAACATAGAACGCCCTGGGGACAGTGAGAAGTAGCCTAGGCTCATAAGGTAGGTGACCCTCCTCAAGCCTTGGTGCTGGGAAGACTCCTCCCCTCTCCCAGGACACCCTGTCTGTTTCCTCGACACTGAACATAGTTGTGTCTTAAACATCTGCAGCCTTTTCAGTATTCTCCTAAAGTTTGGGTCCTACCTTGTGAAGCTAGTTTCCATGATGTCTTTCAGATGTTACCTGAGTCCAATTAAAGCCCAGATTCACAGCAACTCTTATAAAGGGCAGCATTGGATTGGGGCTGACTTCCAGGTCCAGAGGTCCAGTCCATTACTGTCCTGGTGGGAAGCGTGGCATTGTGCTGGCAGATATGGTGCTGGAGAAGGGGCTGAGAGTTCTGTGTCTGGATTGGCAGGCAGCAGGAAGAGAGAGAAAGACGCTAAGCCTGGCTTGAGCTCTTGAAACCTCAAAGCCCACCCCCTCTCCTCTGATACGCTTTCTCCCACAAGGCCACACCTTCAATAATGCTTCTCCCTGTGAGTCTATGCGGGATGTTTCCATTCTATCGCCGACACTGACTTTCTCTATCCTTTAAAGGGGACATTGTTGCTGACCCCCTTTGACTCGGTCTTTTCTTTCATGCTAATTCTCTAAAGGGACTTCTGCAAGCAAAAGAGACCCAGGAGCCCATGGGGGGCACTGATGTAGCCATGAACAAAGCAGGAGGCTGTGAATCCTGCCTTTTGCAAGAAGGACTCGAAGGAATAAAACTCTTTTTAAAATCTCGAGGGTAGGGCTTGGGCATGGTGTCATATGTCTAAGGTCTCAGCACCCGGGATGTAGAAGCAGGAGAATCAAAAATTCAGAGCCAATAAAGGCAACACAAAACTCTTCAAAGCAGGAGGGGAGGCACTTAGGGAGTCATGGGTGCAGAAGGGAGAGGCATGGAGAAGTCATGGGTGCTACAGCAGGAGACAGCCATGAAGGGGGTCGTAGGTAGAGGAGCAAGGAGTGTATTAGACATTTGTAAGTGTATTTATTTTTAGAGTGGCTCATCTCATCTTGGTTCAGTGGTCAACAGTGGTCCATTAGGGACTCACATCTGATGCGTACACGATGTCGTCTACATCTGGAGTTGAACCTGAAGCCCCATAAGTAACAGAACCATTATCAGTGGAGACTGCCGGTCACTATCCACAACCCAGGCCCCGGTTCACCCTACAACAGGGGTAGCCATGTTTAATCCGGCCTTTGAGGAGCCGCTTCTCGGGAAAGTTTTTAGATGGTTCCATCCTTCAGCCCAGGAGGCTGTGTGCCTGCCAACCCTTGGTATCTCTGGGGCTCTGGTGGTTGGGTTACGTCAGCCACTGAGCCCCTGCGTGTAACCAAACCCACATGCAGCGCACGCCCAGTCTAGACCATATGTAGACGTTTAGGGAAAGCTTGGCGAGTCGTTTTCTTTTCTTTCCAGAAAATACTGCTTTCGTGTCGGGGGTGCTAAGGCCGACGTGTGATCGGTTGATATCCAAATGGACTGACTCAGGCTTAGCATATGTGACTCATCCATTCAGATAATTCTGTAAAATTAGGCTCTGCAAATGGGCACTGCCATGCAAAAGTCCTCTGGCTTCGCCGATGGGGGAGGCTGTCTTGAGCCTCCTGTGTCCCTCCAGCTGGTGTGCAGAAGACAGCCCTTGCCAATCTGCCTCTCTCCCACAGTGAAGTTCATGGGCCGGGAAGGGAAGGCAATCCCACTTCCTTTCCTGACTTCCCTTGACAGTCATTTGAGACTTAGAGGATGCAAGCTGTCAGGGTCTCATTCCTTGGACAGGTTCTGACTATAAACTAGAACATATGAAGCGAACTCCGAAACAGCCAGAGGGAGGGGTGCAGAGGACGGCTATCGACGGATGCAGTTGTGTGCGATTTGAGGATAAAAGCAGGCTGACCAAGGAACGTTTGTGGTGATGGCACTGTTCTGGGTCGCGACTGTGGCTGTGGATGTGCAAGTGTCCTTTGTGGTAAAGACACGCTGAGCTGCTGAGCGGTGTCTGCAAACGCGTGGATTCGGCCAATGGCATCTGCAAGCGCGTGGATGCGGCCAATGGCATCTGCAAACGCGTGGATGCGGCCAATGGCATGGTTTGAATAGAAATCGTCCCGCCCCCCTGCACACGGCTGGTGACACTGTGTTGGGAGAATGAGGAACTTGGGAACATGGGACTACCTTCACTGGGCCACCTAGGGCCACCAGGGCAGGGCTGATGTATTGTAGGTGAGCTGGTTCAGGCCTGAGCTCTTTCCTTCTCAGTCCACTAAGTTTGTAACAGCTGACAAGCAATCTTTTGCCACAGTGGATGGAGTCCTGGCAGCCATGCTGTCTTCTCCGTGAAACTGCGGGCTAAAGTAACTCCCTCTTGTCTAATTTGCCTCTTTTAGTCACTTTCCCCACTGATGAGAGGTGGCCACGCCAGCCAGAGAAATCTGAGTGTGAGAGAGAATGGAACAGTGTTGGTGCCTGGATCTCTACAGAGCCGTTCTCTACATCGCTTCAAAGGATGTTCCCGTCAACGCAAACTGAGCAGATGGAGCCCAGGCTCTCTCCCTTGGATCTCTTAAAAAATGTATCTGCATCTACGTTTACTTTGGAAAACCTTTCATGAAGAAAGGTCACATTTGTCCCTAAATATAATTTCCAAAGCTCTGAAAGTTGACAGAGCAGTGGGAAAACTTCATCTGATAAACTGCAGAAGTGAAGCAGGGCCTTGATCGCTTTAACTGTGGAGAACCTCTTCCAGATGCAGGCGCCACCAGCATAAAAATCGATTCAGGCAGACGCTTTCCGGCTGAAAGACGGTGCCCCGTGGAGGTCCCGAGACAGACAAATGTGGAGATCTAAGCTCTTGAGGCTGCGCTGGGGAGAACAGTTCATTTCTTCCTGATTATAAACAAGTGCTGTTTATAAAATGTTGGAAGAGAGAATAAAGTACAAGGAATGAAAACATACTCCAAGCCTGGGGCTCAGGGACAGCCATGCCTACCATTTAGTGTATACACCAGCTTTTCTTCCCCCTGTTCAAATATAGGTTTGCATGAACACATGGCTCCTTGTGAGGAGAAAGCTCTTACAACTAACATTATAACTGTCTATTTGCAAAGCATCCTTAAATTTGGCTATGTGAGCCTGGCTTTCTGGCACTGTCTGTCCCTCCCTTGGGGTTCAGGCTGATTGGTCAGGTGTCACTTCCGATGCCAACACCATGCATTATGAGCCATGGGGCTGAAATATTTTGACTATCATCCTACGTTGGGCTCTATGGAGTCCATTTGCTTGGCGTTCGGTGAGTAGATTGTTTTGAATTGTTGTTTGTAAGTCATGCTATTAAAAACTGATAATCCCCGATTTTTGGCTCTATCTTTAGAGTAAGTCCTTAGGGAAACCCTGAGTGGGTTATGATGGTCTCCTGTCAACCTTTGGCATGCGTCACAAGCAGCTTTTCTGAGGGGGCCAGGGTCTTCCAGAGCAAGCTATGTAGAGAGTACAGGTTTCCAGCCACAGCCCCATCCAATGTTTCCCAACATCCTAGATGATGCTATTGTAAGACACGGGGAGCAAGGAACTTCCCTAGATGTGTAAGCCATCTATATTTGCCTTGCGGGCATGAAGTTCTTGAGCCTGATTTTCAGAGCTCATGCCAAAACACCAAACATAGAACATACATCTAATACCAGTGCTCCTGCTGGCCAGTTAGCCTAGCTGAATCAGCAGGCTCTAGGGCAATGAGAGATACTGTCTAAACACTCGAGCTCATCATCATTGAGGAACAATAGCTAAGATTGTTCTGTGGCCTCTTCAAGCACATGCATACAAGTGTACACACACACACACACACACACACACACACACACACACACACACACACACACGGGTGAGCCTAACTTCGCCTCATGGAGACTCAGAGAAACACGTCTTGCAACAATATTGAACCTGGGTAGTGGGGAGGTTCTTGGATTTGAGCAGTTGATGTTAAAGTGTGTGGTTCATCTGTGGGAGGCAACTGCATGAGGCCCTGACAGGCCCTGACAGACGTCCACAACAGGTGAACAGGTGCAAACTGGACTTCTCTGACCTGCTTCTCATTTAGGGTTACGTTCACAGTTCAACAACCGCTTCCTGTCATCCATCTTTAAAACACACAATAAAGGTGGAACACAGGATGCATTGATTTTGCCGCCTCGGCCCCCTACAGAGTGAGGGGAGCGTTTCATCCTCTGCCACTGTCACTGAAACCGCAGACGTGGTTGCATTTCTGGGAGGTAGCTCTTCTCTTCTCAAGTGGGTGAGCCCATCCTGGGTGCACACAGCGCTGTGAAGGAATCGGTCCCTGGATTGTGCATGTGTCTCCATATAAGTGATGTTATTCCTCCTACGGGCTGTGTCTTAAAGGATCAAACTCAAACCAACAGGTATGGTAGCAAATGCCTTTACTCGTGAATTTGCCTTGCTGCACCAGTTCACCCTGGGCCTCCGTCACACTGTTTCTCTGCAGTGAAGGTATGCAGGTCTCTTGCGGATCAAGCCACAAATCAAATCAGAGTGTGGCTGTTTACCCATACAACAGCTATGCCACTGACGTACAAGTGGGTACACCTTGCCTGGCACTCAGGGTTGCTATCTGATCCTTGGAGCTAAGCTAGCTTGCTCTCTCACTAAGTATGTGGCTCTTTGCCAATAGGGTCTCACATGCCCTGAGTGTGCAGTCCTATGTGGGGGCATCTATGTGACCCTCTCTAAGGCTCGGGGGCCACTGCAGAAGAGGAAGCGGGAAGAGCTGCAGGGTCGAGAGGAGAGCTGTGGGATGCTGTGTTCTGGATGTACTCGTGAGAACTGTGGTCACCTGCACAAAACCTGCAGAAGCCTGAGCCCATCAACATTCCGTCGTGGCTGGGGAAGGCACCTCTGGAAGTCCTACCCTTCCCCGAGCACTCGTTGTGGTTAGTGGGTACTAGGGGAGGGGGTGGAATCATCTTCCTCATAGACGCAGCCATTGAGTAGCTATCCATGCGTCAGTAAATACCACTGTGTCCACGTTCATGCAGTCAGTTCTAATTAAACTTGAGGGTCACCAAAAATTGGGGATTGGGGAAAGATGCTGAAGCAAGAGGGGACCCTGCTGGGAAGAAGGTATCCCCCAGGAGTAGAAGGGGGATATAGAAGGAAGGGATGGGGATATATGTTCAAAATACCTTATACACATGTGTGAAATTACCAAAGGATAGGTTAAAAATTAGTAAGGATGTTACACCTTAAGTATATTTATAAGCTGCTAATTAAAATTGATTATGGAAATGGTGTCTTTTACATGTGTTGCCTCACCGTATGAAGCCAAATCACCAATCATTTATTATCTGATCATCTCAAAACCGTTGTTTCACTGGATTGTATTTTTAAGATCAGGAACCAGGTTCCCATTCCAAGTCAGTGCTGCTGGCCCCAGGCCAGGCTGATCCCTACTGGTTGGATCTTTGGACTTTTAGCATCTCTTCTGAGAAATGCAAGGTCAGTGGCCTTGGGTGGGAGTCGGGCTGCCTTTCAATTCTTCTCAGCTCTTATGGATTTGGCCTGTGAGTTGGTTACTTATTATCCTCTTCGTAGTTCTTAGTGGGATTCTGTGACCAGATGGCTAAGAATGTTGTGCTATCCATGAGGCTGATGCTAGACTGTGGAACTCTAGCCCTGATGGAGAAGACACAGATTCAGGCCATGGGACACATAACCTCTCCCATTTCCTGGTGTCCCCTAGAGCTCTGCTGAGAAGAAAAATTTGTTCCTGACGTACCAGGGAGGGTGACATGCTTTTTCGCCCACTCACCATCCACCTGTCCATGGTTGCCCTTTCCCACTCCACCTTCCCCACACCAGTGTGCTATCCTTCCCATTGGGTACATTAAGGAGGACAATGCTGGTCTTGCTTTACCACAAAGGAAGCAATTGCTGTTGGTTGGTGCTCAGCATTATAGATGGCAAAGGCCCCAGAGGATGCTGGGACAATGGAAAACCAGTTCTGACCAGGAGAAGTAAAATCAGCATAAGGGGTTTGTTTTTTTTTTCTTTAAAATTCTCTGCACAGGGCACACTGGAAACAACGTTTACTGAATCGGCTAACTCTGTGTCCTGAGGCCATTGTCAAGGACTCAGATCTGTCAGGGGTCCCACTGAAAAGTGTTTGTGATTATCCAGAGTAAGAAACTGGGAGGGGGGGCTTGCATGGGCTGCTGGAGTTGCAGGGAATGCAAAGGGACATCCTGATGGGCTACTGTAGACTGACCCAAGCCCCATACCCACAGGGAGGGTTTTATTTCTTTGTGCTGTTATTTTGTGATGATCGGTGTGTGTTCACCGTCCCCCTTTCCGAACCCTCTTCCTCACAGGCCACAAGAGATCAAAGAGTTGGGGACAGGCTGGTGTCAGAACCTGGGGTGTCACCACCCCTGACAGAGCTTGTCAAGGACAGCTCAGAGATCTGTCAGGTCCTAGTGGAGGCTTTGTGCAGAATTCCAGTGTAACCCATTAGGAGTTAAGAGATTACATCTAGAGGTTATGTTAACAATCACCAGTCACTGGGGATGGAAGACCCTGCTTTTGGGCTGCCTACAAGTTGGGTGAAGTTTCCATGGGAGCATCACCCACTTCAAGATGGCCTTTTTAGTGGAGTGGCTACCTTTGAGTCACCACAGTCCTGTGTGTGATCCCAACAAACTCAGGGCACTGTTCTTTGGTTTGTCATCACCCTTAGGAGAAGTCACAAATATGAGCCCATTTCTAGGGACAGTAGATTGGAACCCAGTGACTGCTGGACTTTGAGGGTCATTTTCTTTACCACCTAAGCTACATGCCCTAACATTTCTTAGATGATATTTTGTTGTGTTTTGAGTCTCTGTGGGTTTTTTCCCCTGGGGCTGACTACCTTGTTATTGCCAGCATGGCGTGGGGGGTATGCACAGGTCATGTTGTCTCCCTCTTCCTGGGTGTGGAAGAAGATATAGCAGAGTCCCGTACATCAGGCACATACTCCCCTCGGGATCCCTTCTTACTGGCTGTTGGCTTGAGGTGTCATTACACCATAATGAAAATGTTTCTTCTCATTATTGCCTTGTGGAACTATCAGCGTTACTTTTCAAACTCTAGTGAACGTATTTCCCATACTCTATGAAGATTATCCCCCCAATAGTAAAGAAGCTTTAGCTATATGTCCCTTAATTCCCTGAAGTAAGTACATTGCAGCACTCTGTCAGAGTGATTGTGACTCTATTCTTCTATACGTTAGGTTAGTTTTGGCACCATTAAGGGGCAGTGGCAGAAAGGGTGGGGGAGATGGAAATAAGTGTGTTCCCAAAACAAGAACCCAATAGTTCTGTTGTGTTAGAAATCTCTCTACTTCTCCATCGTCGTCTGTCCCTCTTTGGAGCCCTCTGGCCATGTGGGCCCTTGTGGACAGCTCATGACTGCTTTGTCTGTAATCTCTGAGGATTGGGCAGCTGTCCCTGAGGTGGGCATAGACAGAACTTGCTCTCATAAGCACGACTGACCTCCCATTATATGTCTGGCTCCTGTTGACTTTTACATGGCAAGGCCCGGTCACCATCACGGGGCAACTCCACCAGCTATTCCACTAACCAGACTGGAAGCTGTGTTACAGATGCCATGGGGCAGCTGTCTGGAACCTCTGTGCAACATTGCTGCTTCCCAACAAAGGGAGACTCGAGAGGTGAGACTTACAATCCAGAATGAGTTACGTCACAAGACTAGACAGGGTCTGTCGCAGCAAGCACATCTCACCTGGAGACTTTCCTTTGGAATGTCCCAGGTTCATTTGCTAGTGTAGCAGCAAGGACCGAAACAGAAGAAGCTTGCGTCATCTTCCCCCTAGCCATGCATGAGCAGATGCCACAATCCTGCCTTGGCGGTGGCTAAAATATCAACACTGCATCTGATGTTTCTGCATGGCCTATCGACCTCCTGCTTTAATTTTGTTATATCTTTTCTCTATTAGCAGACAGGTTTGTGGTTAAGAACCAAGTCCACCAAGGGGGTCGAAGGGTGAGATACTACAGCCTTTTAACTGGGGTCAGTGGTAAGTTTCCCTGATCCTTAGATAAATTCTCACCCTAGAGTTGAATTTGAGTGGCAGGTAAGGACTGGCCGATGGCTGGAGCATCACCTTCAGAGGCAGCAGCGTCTGTCCTTGACCTCAGTGCCCAACACACCAAGCCACACTCCAATCCCGGAAGCCCCTGGAGGACACAGTGGCTCAGGTGATGTTTAAAAAAAAATGTAAAAGCAGGAATGAAACACAACAGCTGAACAATGGAGGTGCCTGACAACGGCTACTTGATCTATAGCGGTCAAGGACATGAGGAAACCAGAGCTCCCGGGAGGCTATGAGGCCGGTCCCAATTAGATGATGTTGATAGATAGGGTCTGTCAGAGCATCAAGCCTTCTCAAGACCTCCAGAGCCTCCCTTTCTGACCTGAGGGCTGGGACTAGCTACCTCTGTAGGACCGTGGGTTAACTATCTCAGCCGGTACCACCTTTCTAGAAACAAAGATGCTATCGGCCGCTTAGAAGGTTAAGTCTGGACAAACCTGGTTGATAATGGGATTTTCTTATGGGTCATTAACTAAGTGTACAAAGGCTTCCGATACATGCCGCCTCTCAGGAATGAAGTACATCTTAAAAATTCAAAACATTACCTGGGTTTGGGGCGTGAATAGAAACAGTAAAGCCATCTGAAATTCCGTGAGCAGTGAGCCCTGGAATATGAATACGCCTTGGAGCAGCGTGCTGGGGAGAACAGAATGTTACAGTGCCACATGGCTCCGGGAATGGCCTTTCTGGAACTTTCCACCTATCGCCTCCTGGTCCTGTGCTAACTGGGGTGCAGTCACACCGTCCTCAGCACATTCACTGCCAAATAAGGTCTTCAGGGACTCCTCATTCTGCCCTTGCTGTTTCTTTTAAAGTGGTACTCTTAACAAATAAAAACAACAAAAAAGATCATTTTCTTTTCTTAATCCAAAAAGGCATCGTAAAATGATAACCCCGTCTCTTCTGTCTGTTCATCACTGTTGTGGCAAAATGCTGGACAGATGCAGCCTAGGAAAAGAAGGGCTTGTTTCAGACCCGGTTTGAAGCACAGTCTCTCGCAGGCAAGGAGCCAGGGTAGAAGCAACACGAGGGGGCTGATCACATCTCACTGTGGGCAGGAAGCAGAGAGAGATGATGGGGTTCAGCTCTCCTCATTGCTCGATCCCAACCCCCAGCCCAGAGATGGTTTCACTCACATTTAGAGTGAGGCTTCCCATCTCGTTTAAATATCTCTGGCCCAGAGGTTTGTCTTGTAGGGGGTTCTGGACCCATCATATTGACAGTTAAGATAACCAGTGTACATAATGTTGGAATGACCTCTGGAGTAATTGTGAGTGCTGTTGAGCAAACAGCCCAGTGTAAAACAGTAAGGTTGCCTCCAAATACTAGAATTGTTGGTAGGAACATGGACTGTGTCGGTCAAAGTGCCCTGGCAAGCAGGCTACATCCACCCATCACTAGCCTGCTACACCACCCTGTGCTTTGATAGATTAATGCTATCCTTAAGGCCAAACAATGGCTGTGGACTTGGATGGGATAGTGCTTGGCTACTGGGGCAGCCTCACTGGGTCAGGGTTGGAGATGGAGAGCCAGAAGTGTATCCCTGGCTTTCTTAGGACACTTTGTTCTAATGGTGCCCTTGGGCGATAGTTTTGCTACATGGAATTGTGTAGCTTATTTTGTTGGTGGTCAGAATTTGGAGAAGAAGAAACTGGATGGTTCGAATCTTTAGGTATCCGTTGTTTACCTACTTCCTTTGCAGTAACGCTGCAGAGAACCCCTCCCCCACCAGGAAGGTGGGAATGGGTAAACACAAACCTCTGAGGATGTCGGACAGATTAGCGGAGGCATGGCCCACATCCCTTAGAAGGAGGCAGACTTGCAGATCCACCATGCCTATGCCAGCCATTGTGATGGCTTCTAAGTGTGTTAGCTGTTGTGCTACTGCCATAAACTACAATGACAAAGACAACTGACAGAACGAAGACTTTATTCAGTGTTCCTGTTCCAGATGGATGAGAATACATTACCAGGGAAGCTCTGCAGCAAGCGGCAGGCATGGAGACAGAATCAAAGCTGAGAGATCTCATCCCTGTCCTGCCCACTGCCCAAAGTCCTCACGGCTCCGAACTCTCGGAGCCCACTCCCGGTCACATACTTCCCGCAGGAAGGTCTCACCTCCGAAAACAGTGCCACTTAACTAGAGATCAAGTGTTCAAATATTTGAGCGTGTGTGTGTGTGTGTGTGTGTGTGTGTGTGTTTGTATGTATGTGCTTTGTATATATGTGTGTGTGTATTTGTATGTATCTGTATGTTTGTGTGTATGTGTGTGTGGTGTGTATGTATACATTTTGTGTGTATATGTGTGTTTTGTGTCTCAGTATGTTTGTGTGTATGTGTGTGTGTTTTGTGTGTATGTGTGTGTTTTGGGTGTGTATATATGCATATGTGAGTTTGTGTGTATGTGTATGTATGTGTGTTTTGAATATGTGTGTGTTTTGTGTGTGCATGTATGTGTGTTTGTGTGTATATGCATGTGTGTGCATGCACATGCACGTGTATGCAAGTACTCGTGTGTGCTGTGAGCTGACTTCCTCTCAGGTAGGCTCCTGTAACAGAGCTGCTGAATGCTTCTCCTTGCAGAGCCAGTAAAGAACCACACTCTCCGAGCGTCTGGCAATGGTGAGTGTCTAGCAATGGTGAGCGTCTGGCAATGGTGAGCGTCTGGCAATGGTGAGCGTCTGGCAATGGTGAGCGTCTGGCAATGGTGAGCGTCTGGCAATGGTGAGCGTCTGGCAATGGTGAGCGTCTGGCAATGGTGAGCATTTGGCAATGGTGAGTGTCTGGCAATAGTGAGCATCTGGCAATGGTGAGCGTCTAGTAATGGTGAGCATTTGGCAATGGTGAGCATCTAGCAATGGTGAGCATCTAGCAATGGTGAGCATCTGGCAATGGTGAGCATCTAGCAATGGTGAGCATTTGGCAATGGTAAGCATCTGGAAATGGTGAGCATCTGGCAATGGTGAGCGTCTGGCAATGGTGAGTGTCTGGCAATGGTGAGTGTCTGGCAATGGTGAACATCTGGCAATGGTCTTGTCTTGCAGGGCCTCTGGGTCTTCTTGGCTCTTTCAAAGACTGGGGATGGCTGTCCTATAGAAGGGACTAAATAAGTCACCTTCTTAGGAAGTTACTATTGCACCAGAGTGCTCAACATAGACTTTACAAAATGGAAGATGGGCTCCAGGTAGCATGGGAGCTCAAAAACTGGCATGAATGACACGAATGGGGCACTAATCTAACTACACACCTGACAGTAAGAATTCTCTAGTCTTTGTCCATGCCCAGGGCTGGGATGCATTGCTATTGTTGACAAAGATACTGTGCTGTCCCAGGAGGTAGTCCTGAGGTGGGATGGTCAGATGCACCGGATGGGGTTCCTACAGTGGCAGTGCCAATGAGCTGTGTGGTACGCCCTCCACAGATTTATTTCAAGAGCACTGCTTTATGCTATAAGACGGTGAGTCCATAAACTACTGGGTGAGCAAGCAAGTTGGAGACCCAAGGAAGAGCCTGTGTTCTTAGCTTACGTCTAAAGACCACTGCTAGGCAGCATTCAGCCAACTAGGTGAGGCCCATCCAGCCATGGAAAGTCATTTGTTTTATTCAGAGTCTGTACCGTAAATCATGACTCATCTAAACGGTACCTCACAGAATCACTCAGGAAAGTTGGTCACGTATCTGGATACTGTAGTCCAACCAAACTGACACAGTAATGTGGCATTGAGATGGGAGAGGCCACACATGCTCTGTTCTTCATTGGGGAATTCCTGCTTCAAAGTTTTCTGGGCCCAAAAGTTTGAACAAGTTTCTTCCATGTCATCTCAAGTTGCCATGGATACCGAGAAAGCCTCCATTTGTGAGGAGGATAGAAGGCAAAGGATCTCCTCTCAACTCTTTGGCTTTTTGAGACAAGGTCTGGGGCAGTAGCCACGGCTGGCTCGAAACTCACTATGTACCACAGGCTGGACTCAAGTACACAGTCATCCTCCTGTCTCAGCCTTTTGGATGTTGGGATTACAGGCAACAGCCACCATGCCTTGTTTTGCTTGTGGGGCTCTTCAAACGATCAGAAAATGGCAGCCTTGCCTCTAGAGTACAGCTTCCCAGCACTGGAGTCCACAGAGAACTGACCCACTGAAAATGAAATTACGTAATGCTAAAACGCACAGAAACTTCTCCTTGGAAAACAGCCTTGGTTGAAAATCGAGTGGAATAGAAGGAATCCCGGCTCCACCAGGCTGTGTGCGGGGAGACAAAGAAGTTGGCCTTGGTTTTTCTCCCAGCTTGAGGGAATTTTCGAGAGAAGCTTGAACTATGTCTGCATTTTACTGCACACTTGCAGAGAATGTTGGCTTATTAATACCGTAATGAATTATTGAGAGAGAAGAGAACAGCGGGTGGTTATGACATGCTTCTGAGCTTTTATGAATGCTGGAAGGAACAGCATGATCCCTCAACGGTCCTATTTGTACGTGAAGCCACTCTGTCATGGGTTTCAGGGATGATACACATGGAGAAACAATATTATTTTCCTTTAATGTCAGATAGTAAAACTAACTGCACAGAGGCTGGCTGAGAGAGCTTCGTGTGTGGGAACCAAATGGCCCGGACCTTTCTGTGGCTTCTAAGGAGCAGCCAGTTTTGTTCTGTGTGGGGCTTCAAGTTCTCCTGAAGGAATGTGAAGGTGGGAGGGCAGAGCTTTCTGCAAAGGCAGAGTCTGAATAGGGATGTGGAGCTGTCTCTTGTGGCCAGGAAAACGGGATGGGAATTGGCTTAAACCTTGCTAAAGAAGACCTACGATGTTGGGGTGTGGTGGGAGTACTCTCATAAAAGCCCAGCATGCTGATCCTCAGGGTTGTTCCCAATGGGCAGCAGTGCTGGGTCTCAACTCTCAAACCCCGGTCACCTCAGGTTTGATGTTTTTGAAGGCTGCGGTCTAAGGGTGTTAGGTCCCTAACTTCAGGCCCAAGCCCTTTAACACAGAAGCTCTCACACGGTGGTCACAGCTCACCGGCTAGCATCTTACATCCTCCCTTCTCCTTCCTCTTGCCCACAAGCCCCTCCTCTTCCCTGATGTCCCTCCTCTCACTCTTCTACAGCCTCTCTCTGTGGTGTCTTTGTTCTCAGACTCCCTTGCTGCTAACTTGTCAGACCTAAACGACATCTTTATTCTGTCACCATCTTGGGCTGTCTTCCACTCTCTGCTGACACTCCACAGCAATTGCAGACAGTACCTGCTCAGTCACCTGTCTTCCAGTCTGGAACTGTCTGTTCATTTCTTTTGAATTGTCACATACTTCCTTAATATTGCCACCGAACCATGTCCACAGCCTTGACCTTCCCATATAGACAGTTGCTAGTGTGTGGTGACCCTCTCCTCCCACATCTGGTGTCTCTTGCTCTCTCTTCAGGAAACTATGGGGCTTCCTCTCCTCCCCAGCAACTGTCTTCACACCCTCAAAGTCTGGGCCCTCTGCTCCTAGCATCTTGGCGACATCTTTTCAGATCTGCCCAGGCAGAATGAGTTGCTCTCTCCTTGTACTTTGAATCTATTTAGATATTTGATGTGCTATTTAGAACAGCACATCAGCAAGACGTAGGGCAAGTCATATCTTCCCCTTGGTTTGCAAATGGAGAGATTTGGAGAGATGGGTTAGCCATTAAAGGTTAGTTTCACTACTCCGAAAGAGGAGAATACCAGAAGGTCTGAGCTGGGCTCTTAGCACACACTGGGTGGCTCACAACTGTCTGTGACTCCAAGTCCAAGAGATTTGGCTCCTCCTTCTGGTACCAACATGCATTGAGTGCACACACACACACACACACACACACACCACATATGGTAATACACCACACATATATACATATACACATGTACAAACATATACCACGCCTCACACACATGCACACACACACATGCACACACAATCACTCACACTCACATATATACACCACTCACACACACACATCCACATCTACACTCACATGCGTACACATACACAGAGTTTTTAAAAATAATAACACAACAAAAACTTGGATGGTAGACTGGATGGGTTTGGAATCATACAGCCTGAAGTTGTGCCCTGGTCTTAATTCACTCCCTGGACTTTTGATAAGGAGGGATACTGTTTACCTGTTCTGGGATTTGTCTTCTGTAAGTAGGAAGCTGCAGCAGTAACAACATCTCCAGGGGATGGGAGAATGGGTTAAATAGACCTAGAACCCAGGATTGCTGGTGGTGGACACTGCCTCTCATAATAGATCAGAGGCTGCCCAGGAGGGCTGTGCACACACAGTGGCCTGAGAGTGAACACTGTGAGATGTGCAAGGGGACACACTGCACTCTGCAAAGGAGGACCACCTGCAGGCTGCTTTCGGTTAACTTGGAACAGCAGAGGAAGGGGATGGGGACCCAGAACAATAAGAGCCTTCAGGCAGCTCCTGAAAGTGCCAGGCAGTGAAAATGGAAAGATTTTATTTTTAATTATGTATATATGTGTGTGCGCACATGCATGCACATATGTCCAGGTGCCCTGCAGAAGCCAGAGGTGTTGGATGTTCTCTGGGACTGCGTCAGAGGCAGTTGTGAGTCACTTGGTGTGGGTGCTGGCAACTGAGCTCAGGGCCTGTGCAAGAGCAGGGCCTGCTCTTAACTGCTGAGCTGTCCTGTCTCCAGTCCCAGCTCTACATTTTTACATATGTCCACAATCCATATATCCTTTATCACTCTTGATTCAAGCTTTCAGTAGTTTTGACACGATTCTGCACATTAGGCAACCTTGAACTTTATGTTGGCTACCACTGGTCTCAGCTATGCTACAACATTGCTGTCAAGGAAGTTGGAATTGAACAGTGACTAGGGCTGCTATGCAAGTGGGGATAGGAACACACAGATTAGTATAAATGACTCTTGTGTTTTTCACTCCCAAGCAAAGCAAACAAGCGTAAGACCCAACAAAATTTCCTTCTGTGTTACAAATTTTAAATGATTTAGCGAACAGAATCTAGAAATGTTGCAAAGTCTCTTGGTCACTTCCCTGCAGGAGCCAGCAACATAGTATCCAGCCAACATCTTCACATCTATGAGTACAGTGTGACTGACAGATTGGATAGCATCTTAGTATCTTTTCCCATTGCTCTGATAAAATAACCCCAACAAAAGCAACTTAAAGGAAAGGGGGTTTATTTTAGCTCATAGCTTAAGCATACAGTTTATGGTAGTAGGGGGACCAAAAGAGTAAGAGCTGGAAGCAGTTGGTCACATTGTGTCCCTCGTCTGGAAGCAGAGAGGGATGAATGTTGGTGTTCTGAGCTCACTTCCTTTATACAATCCAAGAGCCCAGCAAGGGGATGGCCCCACCCACAGTGGACAAGTCTTCCCACCTCAATTAACCCTAACAAGATATCTCCACAGCCATGTCCAGGTGCCCATGCCCCAGGTTATTCCAAGTTCTGTCAGGTTGTCAATTCACAGTGGCCATCACAGTCACCTCACCTCCCAGTGCCGGTTTTCTCTTGGTGACTGAGTCTACACAGCTCCAGCATCCGATATGCCTGAAGGGAGAGGTCCTGGGTCTACGGTGGAGATCTAGGCAGCTGGTGAGACCCTGTGCACTGGGTGAAGGGCTGCGGGAAGCCAGGGTGTCCCTTCCAGGCCACTTAGTAATTACATGTGAGTTTCTCCTCGCAGGACCCCAACCTGACCCCAGCTGTTACTTCCCCTGGTTCTACAAACACCCCAGTGCCATACTAAGCCCCGGGCAGGCTCATGTTCACAGGAGCAAGTCATTATCCAAATTAATTAGCTGATTTTCCTTTTGTATAAACATCCATGCTCAAGGCTAATTGCTCATTTAATTAAAACCTTCAGCTCTAATCAGGATTGCCTTTTATGTAATTCACACACATTTAAGGTACCAACTGCTGCTGTTTCTGCGCGCCACAAATGGAGCCAGAGCCACAAAATGCACAGAGGATGACACGAGGGAGCAGAAGTATGAAGAAGGGCTCAGAAGAGTGAGCTCCACTCGATCTCCCCATGGGTTGGCCTGGGTTTGGAGTATTTCCTCCTGGGATAGGAACCACGGCACATTTGCAGTGGCATCACCTTGTCCTTATTTTAGTCGCAATGCTCCATATGACAATTTCCACTTATTTGCAAATGTATTTTTGTGAGGGCACTCTTCGATGGCTCATCTTCCAGTCTGTACTACACCTGGAACTGCTTCTAATGTCCTGAATTCTGAGGGCATTGGGGATTTTAAGGAGGCAGGGTCAGTTATGGGGTGGGGTGGGGTTAGGCTGGTTTGAGGTGGGAGCAATGGTTCAGGATGTGGGCCAGAAGCATCGTACAACTTGATTGTCCTTACTCATGACTTTGCTACCTTCCAGAATACTTATTATCAATGTTTGTGGTTTAATGTTGTTTAATACCCTCATCCTAACTGCTTGGAAGTCAAGTCTTCCACCAGCAGCCTTCAGATGAAGATGTAGAACCCTCAGCTCTTCCAGCACCATGCCTGCCTAGGTGCAGCCATGGTTCCTGCCATAATGATATTGGACTGAACCTCTGGAATTGTAAGCCAGCCCCACTTAAATTTTGTCCTCTATAAGACTTGCCTTGGTTACTGTCTGTTCACAGCAGTAAAACCTTAACTAAGACACAGGGGAAATTGGTATCTCATATTAAGGACACATTTATGGGTTAAGCTACCTGCATGCATCCTAGACTTGGGGAACAAATCTTGTCATCAAGATGTGGTTTTGTGACCTTCCTGGTGCCAGTCTTGACTTCACTTCAGACTTTCTTGAGGGAAAAAGGGAAGTCCTACTCACACTCATGGCTATCAGAGAACAAGACCTGCACCCCAGGGTGTCAGTGGACGTCTCATTTGTCCTTTGAGGACCTGTGCAGCTGTAGCTTTGTCAGAATGGCTGGGAGGATTCAGCGTGCTCAGTGGGGAGGAGTGATACCCATGAACTAGGCACAGGTCTTCTCTGCTGGCAGTCACATGAATTGAGATGAGGAAGGGAGAGGAGGAAGGGGGTAGGGTTGTCATCCAGGTAAAGCTTTTGACACTGGGTGGATATGGAATGGGAAGGCAGTCATGAGTGGATGAATTGGGTGATGTGCCTATCATAAAGCCAGAGCCACGGGATGGTCTCCACTGAGGATTCAGTCACGGGGCCTCCTCTTATATTTAAGATGGGGATAGATGGGGCTTGGAGCACATCTCAGAGATCTGGGATTCCACCTGCCCCTTTCCAACCATGCACTAGGCCTATTGTAAAGTGATGGAGCGCTACCTTCTCCCAGCGAGACACGAAACAGTGGTTCTTAGACTGTGTCTTGACCTAGGAGACTCTGTTTTTCAAGCAGTTTTTGACTCCATTTTGTGGAGAGGGAAGGAAATGGCCCAGCGGGTCCAGAAACCACACACAAACTTTCAGGCACCACCTTGTAGCACAGATGTAAATAATTTATTGCCAGGATCAGAAAGGGAGTCCCTCTGTAAGGATGGGGATGATTTCAGATTGGGGTACATGGGTACCTTAAAAATTACATCAGGGAACCCAGCCCATGCTAAGAATTTGACAGATACACATAAGTGAGGAAAGCATGTGGCTGTGTCACATGGACCCCATTGCGATGGACACCCAACACTGGGGTAGCATGGCCTCACGTCAACCTATCGTCTGACACTGGGTGTATCTGCCAAGATCCAAGAAGCAGTGGACTCCCTGACCATCTCTGGTGTCTCTGATGTTGGCAATGACTCACTCCACTGTCTGCCCACTGCTCTTCATCCATCAGGGCCTGTCCTCGGATCTGCCATTTCTTCTCGGTCACTGGTTATCTGAGTCTTTCATTTCAGCCTGACTTAGCAGCTTTGCTCTCGGACCCACCTGACCCCAGTAGCTTTAACAGCAGCTGCCTGCCTCCCAGCACTTCCCAACTCCTTGTCTTAGCCATATAGACGTGTTTCCAGCCACTTCCGAATCCGGTGCACTCTGTGCCAGCCTCTTTAACCCATATTTGTTCTGTATACCACATATATGTGCCTATAGATGTGTAGACATGGGCACACGCAGAGAGATATACACTAATGGACATTACTAATTAAGATTGGGGTTAAAAAAATAATATCCGAATTTACCTCAGTCAGATTACCGAGGTAGATGGGACTTATCCCTAACTCCTGTCATCAAATCAGCAGAACCTGTGATGTCACTGTTTAATAAATTCCGATACTGTGTTTATCTATTCCCATGACGTAGTGTGCTCGTGGCAGCTAGACTTCCGAGTGAAAATCTATGAGGGGTCTGAGGAAGCAGAGAACTGCCTGCCTGCTGCGTCCTCTTCCTCTTCACTTTTTGCCTTGCTGTTGCGTCCCACTCTCTGCTTTCTCACCTCCTCTGTCTCACATTCAGGGGCCTTTGCATCCCTCTGGCCTATTGTCCACTCACGCTTGTCAACCTGGAGAGGGGGTGGTTTGAAGTGTGTTCAGTGGACGTACCCTTAGTGTAGAGCACCTGGAACGCCTAGGGACACAGCCGTCCCTCAGAGGGCCAGCTCAGGCTCTTATGCACATTAGGCAACAGACAATCACTCGTGAGACCCTCTCTCTTCATGGTGGGTTACGTTCATCAACCGTGCCATCCACCGCTTTATCTGCCTGAAAAGCCCTTTCCCTTTCTAGTCCACTAGATCCTTCTCCTTTTGGAGGTCTCTCGGCAATGCTGTGAGCTATCTGCTGGTACTTAAGGGGATGGACCGTGAATAGCGGAAAAGAGAAAGAGGCCACTGACAAAGCAAATTCATTATTAATGTTTGATAGTTTTCCTGGCTGCCTCCCAGCTGTTCAGCACAGAGCATTGAGGATGCAGCTGTATTTGCGTGCTGCCTGGGGAGGCCATGCGGGGGACACTTACCCCTCCCTAGAACACAGACAGCTTGACTTGGAGAGCCATTATTCCTCTTGCTGGACCCAGGGAAGGAAGGAGGGAAGCAAGGCTGGGGAAGGTCTCTCTACTAAGAGAAGGTCTCTGCAATGAGACAGCAGCAAGAGTCTACTTAGGGGAGGAAGGCTTCATCTTGGCTCACAGTTTAGTGGCTGAGAAGTTGTGGTGGTGGTGGTGTTACAATGTTGGGAGTAACACTATGGCAATGGGAATGTGAGGGTGCTTGATCATATCTTGGTAGACCAGAAAACTGAAAGCTTGAGCCAGAAGTAGGGTCAGTTACAGCCTAAACCCATTCCCAGTGGTTTTTCCATAGCAATGCATCACCCCCTAAAGGTCCCACAACCTCCCTAAGTCTCCTGATGGGGAATCAGAGGTTCAAACGCGAGAGCCTATGGGCAGACACATTTTGCACTCAAACTGTAGCAGACTTGTCTCTAAGAGATCAAGAATGATTCTGAATCCATCCAGGGAGAAGACTCACTGTTTGCAGGATTTTTCTGGAGAGGGCTTGTCTGACTAGAGTCAGTCTTACGGGTAGGTGGAAGGGGCAGGAGGAGGTCCTGGATTCAAATGCCATAGTTTCTGAGATGTTCAGGCCATCGGAGAGCTTGCGATACCACAAGGAACACAGAGGACACAAGACACAGCAGAGAAAAGGGAAGAGACTTTGGGCCAGGGTGAGCAATGTGCTCTGGGGTTGGGACAGTGGTGACCTGGGGTTTGTTTGCTTCTGTTCCTGACTGATTTTACTCTGAAGCTAACTGATTGCTTAGATTGTTCCTTTCCTCCTTCAATGAGTTCATCTCTATAGACAAAAGAATTATAAAAACAACAAAGACGTAGCAATGCTCTATCTGTGGATTTGATCTTAAAACCCAAAGGTAAAAGTAGCTGCCATCTTTTATCTCCTTCCTTCCTCCCTCCCTCTCCCCTTCCTCCCTCCCTTTCCCACCCCCGCCCTCCCTTCCTCCTTCCCTCACCCTCCCTCCCTCCCTTCCTGAGATCTTTTCAAACAAATTTCTAGTGTGAATGCTTCACCATGCCAGAAATAGTTGCTACAAGCAACTTGGGGAAGGGAGGGAAGGAGGAAGAGAGGTGTGAACGTGTCATGGAAGGCATTAGCTATTTGTTGAGTGGAAAGCTCCCTCATTATTCTGACTGCAAACACCCCTCCAACAGGGGATTCGAGGTGGAAGTTCCCCCGTCTTTGCACATTGCTGGGTGTCTGTGAACGCTCACCGTGGCAAGGGAAGCCTTTGCACAAAGCCCCTCTGGCAGCAGAGACGCACACATTCCCTGTGGAGGGAACTCCAGACTCTTTCCACAGAGATTCCATTAGTCACAGGTCATTGTAGCTGTTGAGGAAGTGAGAACAATTTATTTTCCTTACAGAGGAGCTCTGGGCTAATTTGTCATTTGATTGTGTTTGGAGCAGTCTGCTTCCTTTTGGGAGCCTATGAGGATAGCTGAAGAACTCTGACAAATATTTCTTGTTTGTCCTGTGTGGTTGTCAACACACAAATAGAAAGTGATTGTTTCTTTTTTAATGGTTATGAATACTTGAAATATGTGTGTGGGGGGAGTGCAGGGGGGGGACAAGCAAATGAAGTCCAGGTTCTTGCTTGTTTCCCCTCTGTGAGAACATTTGCCACTGTGAACTGAGTGATTCAGATGAAAAGGTCTCTTCAGAGAAAATCATAGATCATGGGCATGCTCTCAGAAGAATGCAGGGATAACTCACCTTGGGGTAAAAAATATGGCATTTGGTGAAGGGTGAAGTTTACTGCAGACAGCTCAGTGCATAAGATACACAGAACGTCAGTCAGATCTGTTGTAGGCACAGCCCTTGTTTAAGAGAAGTGTTGGAGTTTATTTTAAAACTGTGTAGTTAAGAGATTTGGTGGGTGAGTTTTGGTTTTTTTTTTTTTTCAAGCCATGTTAAAGTCTTGACAAGCTTTTGGCCAGTTCCCACGAGTCTCCATCTGGGTGCGCACATACGATGACATCTTACTTTACTTAACGTTTGTTCTCAGCCGGTGTTCTCCTCCACAGAGGGCTGTGGGGTTGTGAGGGATAAAAAGCATTTCTTGCTGTACTGTCAGCATCATCGTGGAAGTGAGTTTCCCATCTCTCTGTGACTGGTGTTGAAGCCTGACATGGTCCTAAAGAATATTTCTCTCCATTCGTCATGTGGATTTGCTTATCTTCTCTTGGTGTGTTCTCTTTGGGATTGTGTTGTCACCTAGTTAACAAAACATCGAAATCAGTGGAGTATTTGTGACCTTTTTATTACTGTGACCCCGAGATAACCAGCAAGAAGACACTCCATAAGGGTTATTTTTAAGTTTCACGATACTGTCCACGATGGTTGGGAAGGCATGGGGTCAGGGATAGCTGGGCGCTCTTCTGTTGAAGGTGTGTGTTTGCTCATATCTGCATGGACTGTGAGGAGGAAGCAGACATGGAGTGGGGATGGGATATGAAACCTCAAGGTCTACCCAAAAATAACCTGTTTCTCCAGCCAGGCTCTACCTCCATAAGGTTTCAGAACCTTCCCACAAACAGTGCTGCTATTCAGGGACCAAGCGTTCAAACACGCAAGAGTGCAGAGGGCTTTTCCCACTCAAACCACAACAAGTATCTTTTATTAAATGCTCTTGTGTGTCAGTCACTGTAGCTGAAGCCAGAATTCAGATCTTTACTTCGCCATCATAATGGTTCTGCGTTAGTCTGCAGGTCAAAGCCCTGAAACTGCTATGAGAATCGATATCAGATCAGGAGAGTTGAGGGTCAGAAAGCGTGAGGTGAGTTGCCACGTGCTATCAGGTGACTTGCATAGACTTGAGTCTCTTGGGAACTTTATTTAAACCTTGAGTCAGATGACAGATATCCTCAGAGTTTGCTGTGACCTTCATGGGGCCAATGCAGAATTCTCACCAATGCCATAGATAATCAAACTAGTCCTGATTCCTGACTTTTTCCGGATACCACTCTGTAGATATCTCAGACTCTGCTGAGCACACTGAACCCTCTGAAAATAATTGAGGGGGAAGAATCAGTGTACAGCCACCAGCTCATGGCTTGTAAGGCACTTGTTTGTGGCCTCAGCAAGCTATGGGGACTCAATTCCAGGAATGTGGCAATACGAAATAACATCTTGGGGGAGATTTTCTGGGTAGGGTGGGACAGACTCAGGTGACCTCAAGCATAAATCTGATTTAAGGCTTGTTTTCAGCAGTGACTTGCCTGTGATTACGAATGCTTTCCAGTTATGAGTAAGTAACCTGGGTTTTCTGCTCCTTGCCCTGTGATCTTTCCTGTTAGGCAAAGCCTGTGCTGACTCTTCTCCCCAGTAGCTCTTCCCACCTTTCAGTTACTGTGGCAAACATTAGCAGGTTGCCAAGCACTTCCTCTTCCCGCTGGAACACAAGTGCTAAATGGAGGTTCAGAGTTGCTGTGAATTTTCGTTACCCTTAAGCGAGACTGATAGCAAAGCGCTTTAACAATGTTTCAATCGCGGCTTTGCAGACCGATCCACCCCAGGACAATGGTAACTAAGCCGAATGCCTTGCCAAGGTTCAGCTAAGTTTTCTCACCTCAGAGGCATGCCAAGGTTTGAGTATGGAATACAGACTCGGTGGGTGGATGTCACCCTAGTCTGAGTGCCATGCACAGAATGGTCTCTGAAGCAACACTCAGTTCTGTGATGCTTCTGACCCACGGACAAATGGAGTACAGCATTTGAATCTAGAATGATACTATGTTACTTTTCTCGTTCTCATGATGAAATATCTAAGAAAAACAACCTCAGGGAGTGGGGGTGGGGGAGGGTTATTTGGACTCCTGGCTTAAGAAGGGATGGATTCCATCACGGTAGAAAGGGTAAGGCAGTTGGTCACATGGCCTCCCCAGTCAAGAAGCAGTCAACAAACACTGTTGCCTAACTCATTTTCTCCATTTCACTCAGGCCAACACCCTATTCTGTAGAATGGTGTGCCCACATTTAGGGTGCATGTTCCCACCTTAATTATTAACTCAGTCTAGAAAGTTCTCACAGACATCCTCTAGGTTTAGCTGTCTAGAGAGTCCAGATCCTGTGAAGCTGGTGATTTTAAGTGTCACAGTTCTGTCAGCTAGATGAGTGCAACTCATTAGGAGTGGTTCTGTGTTCTTCATGGGTGGGGCCATAGACGGGATTCTTCTTTGCCTTAGACACCTTGAGACCCCAGCATGGTACCCCACCTGTAAGTCTTGTCTCACCCTAAGCTCCAGGTAGAATGTAGTCCATCTGAGAGAGGCAGACCCAGGTTTACTTAGACTTAGAAAGCTCCATCCACTTCTCTACCTCCATTGGACGGGAAACCAGCTCATACATAGGAGTGTCCTGTGCACATCATTCAGGTGATGGACACAGGCTATAATTCCTTATGGTCGTTTGACGTAGCTTTCATAGGTGAGAGGCCTTCTCCTTCTCCTTGCTGATCATCAAGACATGCCCCAATGTGAAGAGCAGTGTTAATCCACCGTGACTCTTGGCAGTGTGCCCCATGCCCCGTGATATTTAAATTTAATGTCACACGTGTCTCCGGTTCTATTTTCCATGCTCATTGACTCATCTCACGCTTAGAAACTCCAGCTGCAATTTTGTCATTAGCAGTCACAGGTTTTTAGGTGTTTTTTATAAATCGACTTATTTTTACATCGAATTATTAGGCCAAACACACTTTAATTTTTTTCCCCACACAAACGCCTCATTTTCTTCTGTGTTTGGATCTCTTAGCATCTAATCCCAAAAACCTTGGTTTTTTTTTTGTTTTGTTTTGTTTTTTTGTTTTTTTTTTATACTTAGGGGAACTTCCTGGGTTCTTGTTTCAGAGTTTCTTTCAAAAGAATCCTTTCCCCCTCAGCATAAAAGAAGAAATACCAGTAGTATTTTCCAGGCAACATAAGACATCCGGACAACTCCAACAAAACTTACCCAGAGTAGCCAGAGTCATGAATATGACGGATTGAGCCTACAAAGTTTGGAGTAGTATGCACACATTTGTCCACATATGTGCCTTCTGCCACACAATGACTGACCATGTCGAGACTCTCAGTATCATGTAGATGACCATCAATCTCCAGGTCTTCCCTCTGACTTAGGGGGGTCTCTTCTGACATGATAAAGATTAAACACTATTTCATGAATGTCTTGCTCCTAACATGAAGACTTGAGTGTTCCAGATAAAATATTTTATTCACCTACAGAGCTTGTTTGTTTTATTCTGGTACTAAAAGAAGTGTCAATATTTATTTCTAAAAGTGTTGTGTCCCCTGTTAACCGCTGCCCACTGGCATATGTGGCTTCATCCTCTCAAAGGAGCTGCTGTTTATGCCTCGGAAAGAGAAGATACACAGTGAACTTAAGTGCTGTCTAATTGATGCTAGCCCTCTGGCATAAATCCTTCTTTGAAGAAACTTCACTTGGAAAGAATGTTAGCTTTATACAGAAGAGCTACAGAGATGGTACAGGGATTGTGCTCCTTGAAGTGGTTACTATCCAAATGATAGGAATGATGTGTATATAACAAGATCAGCTGGCCTAGTTCCTGGTCTTGGTTCCTGTATTCCTGATAAATGTCTATGATCCTGTCTAAGATGCTACACTGACTCCAAGTGTCTGATCTCCACACCCTTCCACGTGTCATATCCATGGGCCTAACTCCACACTTTTCCATGTGTCAAGTCTATAGGTCCATCTCCACACCCCTCCATGTGTCAATTCTATAGGTCCATCTCCACACACCTCCATGTGTCAATTCTATAGGTCTATCTCCATCCTCCATGTGTCAAGTCTATAGGTCTTTCTTTCCATCTTCATGACTCTTTTTATTTAAGGTTCCTGGTAGGTACTACTGTTTACCCAATTGCTTGAATATGTGTATTGTTTAACACTTACAACTTAGAGTCTCAAGCTGAACCTCAGGGGGCATCCAGCAAGACCCAGCTGTCTTTCTTCAGCTGCTCTTCAAGAGCTGGGTATATAGCCTGTGACCATGCCTAACTCTTTAAAAAAAATAATTCCCTTTAGTTTTTGAGATTATAATATAAATACACCATCTCCCCCTTCCATTTCCTGCCCTGAACTCTCCTTTAGACCTTTCCCCTTGCTCTCTCTCAAATTCTTGTCCTCTTCTTTACTATCGTGTAAAGGGACTGATCATCTGAACTCAGGGTCCCATACATGTGCAACCAACATGCTATACATGGAACCATCTCCCAGGCATGTGTTAATGCCTACTATGTATCAAGCACGTGTTAAATTCCAAAGGGCAACAATGAAATAAACCTAGGGATTACTTTTAGGAAGTTGGTGATTAAGCTCTGATCACAGCATTTTAGGTGTCTCCAGCCCAAAGTTGCAAACATTCCACCCTCCCCCTACAAATCAGTTCTAAAGGCCTCAGAACCACTGGTCAGGTTCAACCCAAGAGCCTTGCTTCTTGGTATCCATTTTCCACATTAATGACTTTTCTCATTGCTTAGACCAAACTCCTGAGAAACGCAGCTCAACAAGAGTCTGCCTTGGCTCTCAGTTAGAAGTACAGCCTGCCATGGCAGTAAGGCACGGCCACAGAACATGAGCTTACAATACATCTGTGGTCAGGAAGCAGGGAATGGTGAGTCCTCTGTTCAGCTCACTTCCTCCTTATTCAGTCCAAGACCCCAGCCCATGGAGTGCTGCAGCCCACATTTCAGCTGAGTCTTTCCTCCTACTTAACCCAGGCTAGAACGCCCCCCACCCCAAGATATGCACAGAGTTGTCTTTCTAGGTTCTAGATCCTGCCAAGTTGGCAGTCAGAACTAACCACCAGACCTGGCCTTGCTACCCCCTGCTTTAGGCGCTGTCCTCCATACCACATCCCCTTCTATTCATGAAGGTCTGAGCAGAGCAGGTGTTCTATAGAATAAGCCACATGTTGACACTCTCTGGTGCTTTCGTTAGATGATGCTGTACACGTTTGCAAACAAGGCGCAGGTGGCCCATGTCTGGTATAAGCCTGGCTATCACCTGTCTGTCTACTTATTTGGACACCCTATTGAGGTATCACACCACTTTTTCCCCTCTACAGTCTGCACACGGTAAACGAGTTGTCAGTCTCAGCCCCAGTGCAGAGGAAGATTAAGCTCACTTCCAGGAGGGAGGGAAATCAAAGACCATACCAGACCCGTGGCATCCCTGGCAGAGTGGCTCTGCAGCTATATGACATATGCTGCTTCTCGTTTCTGCCCTGTCCTTTGGAGATGCTGCGATGACAATCTCACCCTCTGTTCCTCTACAGCAGACATCTGGAATGGTCTGTATGGCAGAGCCATCTCTTTCTCTTATTTACACATTTAATTCTTTGCATAGGCATCACCCTCCAGCACTCTTGCACTTCTCTCTGCTCCCACGTGTTGAGCTATATACGGCCTTTGGCTCTGCGTCTTGTACGGCTTCTGTAGCTCATGATCAAGGTAGGCCTTCAACTGCCAGAAAGAGTTGCCCCTGCACTGTTGTTCCTCAAAGAATAAATTTTCTGTGTGTAATCCACATGCCACGTTCCGATCACCATTTCCTCTAAGCAGCAGTAAGAAGGGAAACTGACTTACATGGAGCAGAGGCGTTATCCCAGGAATACATAAGTTAATCTAGTTTACTTTTAACGTCATGTTTCCAGTGTGGACTGACTTATGTTACATATTATCCTCCCAAGTTCCCCCACTGAAGCTCTGACCTCCAGTCTGTAGGGCGTGCAGGGTTTCGGAGAAGAAACCATATGAGAGCGGGCTCCTTACAGTGAGTTTGATCCAGCATGGCCGGCATCCTTGGTATCCGTGTGTAAATGAGGGGAGGGTAATTTGCGCATAGATAGATGCAGAAAGGTGGTGTCCTGTGAAGATGAAGGCAGAGGGGAGGCTATGTGTCTGTGAGGTAGAAAGAGACACAAATCCAACCTGCAGGGGGAGGAATAGAGCAGCAAGTCCTCCCAACCCCACCCCCACCCCCCACCCCCGCACAACTGACCCGGTTGACTCCTCGGCCCTGAACTCACAGCATTCAGCACTGTGAGAGGAGCGTGATTCGAGACCCGTGTTGAGCTCTTTGATCTGTCTGCAACCCTTCCTGGGTACGAGGTTCTGGTTCATGCCGTCTATCGTTTGAGACGACGGAAGTCATCAAAACTCTTGATCTATATTCAGACAGGAGTTATGCAGAGAGACACACTTGCTGGGTCCACCTGTTTCCGCTTTGGCGCAACCCCTGTGGGACCTCGTTCTACGAAGAGTCATGAGCCAGCACGACACCGTTCCAAACACTCATAGGCGCGGAGTCTGGCCGCTGCAAATCAGAAACTGGAAATTCTTGGGGTGGGGAGGGGCTGCACGTCCATTGGCTCATTCATTTCCCAACTAGCATCTTCACTGCTCACCAACCTTCCTACTTTTCTTACCATATTGGACTAAGCTTATCCTCCGTCTGTGCACCAGGATCTAAACTGAGGTCAGTCAGCTCCTGAGTCTACATTCTTAAATATTGTATATGCTACCTTTAGCTTCGCACAAACACTTACTTTCTTCGGTCCGGAGTTAGTTCCTCTGGGAATTCGACTTGAATTGCCTTGGCTCCCTTGGAAACCACATGGCGTTATTATTAACAACATCCTTCACACGCCACCTGAAAAGCCTGTGGTTCAGTCATGGCTTCACCACACTTACAACGGAATGGCGTTTTGTCGTCAGTGCACTCGGCCATGCTGAAGTCTGCCCCACTGTACAACGGCTCCACACGGTTTCAACACGTCACACATTGGTGCAAATCCACCCTAAGGTTCCTGTCATTCGTAAACCAAGCCTGCCTGTTTGGCGTATAGGAAAGTGAGCCTTAGGACCAGTGAAGCACCATGCACTTTGCCAGTGGTATTGGCTTGTCCGTCTGTGGCAAGTCTTTGATTAATGCTGCCCGCTTGGGGCCCAAGGGACTTCTCGAGTAGGAAGCCAATAGTCTCCTTCCTAAGTGGCTTTGCAGCATGCTTCAGGAATGCCCCCTTTCTTAAACATCATTTCTGGCCCCCGCCTTGACCACCTCCCCATACCTCAGTAAGTTAAAAACTTAATCTCTAATTCCAAATAGAAGAATATGCTGCTTGTTAAAGGAGAAAAAAAAATTGGTGTTCTGATGATGTGGTAAACTGCACCATGCTTACACATGCTAGATAGGACAAAGATCCAATTGCATGTTACTTTCTACGTTGGCACTTTGGAGACAGTCTGTGAGCCCTGTGGTCACACCTCACCCCCAAGCATCAATGGAAGGTCCCTGCTTTCTGTCTCTGCAGAACCGTTTTTTTATTCACAGTAGGACCTAAGGTGGGAAAACCACCCCAGAGGAAACATTGCCAGCTCTCTCTCCTGTCCTCTGTCCCCTGACTTTCCTGTTGCTGTAACAAATATCTGGTGACAAATGCCTTGAGGCAGGAAGGGTGTACTGTGTCTCACGGGTTGAAGAAATAGCCATGTTGGGGCAGCAGGTCAACAAGAGCTGCTCACAGGGTCCCACAGCTATGCAGATCGGAGGCAGAGGGGATGGGGAGGTGCTACCCACAATCAGGATGCTTTTCCTCTTCAGTTAACCCTCTCTGGAAAAGCCCTCACAGATCCACTTAAAAGTGTGCTTCACTACTGCACTCGGGGTGTCTTTACCCAGTCAAGTGGACAGTGAAGAAAAACCAGTGATGTCTGAGTCACAACTTTTCCTTGTGAGATGCCACATTCTGTTGTGACCGTACTGTCTTATGGCACCTAACACAAGCCATCTCCCATGTCCTCCTCAGTACCCCCAAGGACCCCTTGATGTTGTCTCCCAACCGTCCTGGGGGCCCCAGCATCCCCTGAGGGATCTCTTTCTGTGAGCTGCCTATGAGTCAGATGGAGAGGTTCAGGGGTTCAGCTTGCATGAGCTGCCCCTCATGCTGGGTGTTATGGTTGCCTTCCAATCTCTGTGATCCTGGAAGTATCTTCCCACTAATAATTCTGCAAGTAACCCCAATGAGCAAATTAGCTCACTGAGTTCGACTCTGGTGGTATTGTTCTTTGGGTTTGCCACTGGTTTTCTATCTAGCCCTCTCTGGAAGGGAGACATTTGTCCATGTCTCCCTAGGAATAATGTCACACACTGGTGACCTACCTTCCCCGGGAAGGGCTCATTTCTGAAAGGATCCATAGCCTCCCAAAATAGCACCAACAGCTCAGGACCAAATGTTCATACACATGCACCTCTGGGGGTGGGGGGCGTGCTGCACTCAAACCGGACTTTTCATCAGGCTCCCAAGGGTTGGCAACGTTGCTGTAGGCAACGGACGCTCAAGGGACCTTCTTTTCTGCTCTATCTCGGGGACACAACTAAAATCATTAAGGAATTGTCCTGTAAATATATCAATTTATAATCCTAAGAAAGATTGCATTTTGATTGTTGCATACTTTCTGGGCTTCCGAACAATTCACTTTGGAGTCCGAAAACCTGTTGTCTTTAAACTCACACGGGAGCAAAAGCTATTCCTCTTTTTAATACGTTTATTCAAAAGCACAGATAAGAATTTAGGCCAAGAATTTGACATAGATGGTGTAGTGACGAGTGAGTAGTTCTTTCGTATACCAAGCGATTGATTTTCTGAGTCTAAATGGTTTACAGGTCAAAGAACTGTGAAAAGAGGTCTCGTTCAGGAAAGTAAGGAGCACTGCATGCCTTATAGACGCCCAGCAAGAATTGCGTCTACAGGTTGAAAATGCATAACCCGCTTCCTTTGCTCTTTTGGGTCCTGGATGCCTGGTGTGTACATGGGGCTTGGTCTATGGCAGCCACATTCTTTTTCCCCCAAGTCCTGGGGTGGCAGAAGAATTCACCGTTTAAAACAACACAGATTTAAGCAGGCGTTCTCAGAAGCCTGAGCTCATGACTCCCTTAAACCACAGGATGGCCCCTGGCTGGCCCTGCCTTTCTCTTGATCTCCACGAGCCTCCACCTTCTTTCGTTTGTTCCAGGAAACAGCTGCTTTAACACACTTTCATTTCAAAGTGGGACGCTTTCATCTCTGATCAAATGCAGAGCGACATGGATCGGAAGCGCATTTCCCTGGTAGGTTGACACCGTTGCAGAAGGGCCTTTGGTCATTTATAGCTCTGTGATTTCAAATGACATACATGTCGGCGGCTTGTGGAAGGCGCTTGCCGGGGGGGGGCTGGATGGAGCTGTTATCCCACTGTGCCGGGCCCAGCTCATGAGAGCCTGCTGGGTCAAGTCCTCTGGGTGGGACTAGTCAGAAAGGCTCGAAGGAGCCAGCGCATGTGTCCCCGTGCCTGATCACGAGGCTGAAGCCTACTGTGAAAGTGAGGGGCCGCAGACACCATTTGTCGCTGTT
This sequence comes from Rattus rattus, assembly GCF_011064425.1. Lineage (NCBI taxonomy): Eukaryota > Metazoa > Chordata > Mammalia > Rodentia > Muridae > Rattus > Rattus rattus. The sequence goes on from NC_046166.1 coordinate 72,749,188, forward strand.
TAAATCCCCATGGTGCTTGTCCATTCTGGGCCTTTTAAGCAGCATTGAGAGCATTGGAATAGAAACCATGGAAGGCATTGTTTGTAAGGAGGTTGCAATGTTTTTAAGCAGAAAAATTTAAGGAAGTTAAAACGACAAGGCTGAGCTCTGCGCAGCTCCTACCGTGTCATGAGAAGAAAGTATCTTCAGTCACGCAGAGATCTACACTGATGGAAGGCCTTGGTTGCTAGAAAATCTGTCTGCTCTCCCCTATGCAAATGGCAGTAACTTCTTGAAAAGACCAGCCTGAAACATCTCAGTAAGATAGTGTGCGGCCATGCCCATTGTGTGCCCACTATGTGCCCACTGTGTGCCCACTGTGTGTCCACTGCGTGCCCCCATGTATCTACCACATGGCTGTGTGTATGATCACAGCAGGAGGCTACCATGGAAGCCTGGCTGTTGCCATCCCAGTAGCATTCAGGACCCAGCACCTTCTCTGCTGTGATCAACGCCGTGTCGTAGGTTGGTGACGTTATGCAGACAAGATAAAACAAAGCCTGTCATTGGACAAGAAGGAAGGGAGGTGGGAACAGAAGTTTTAGGAGAAGGAGAAGCAGGAGAGAAAGACCTGGGAGAACATGACAGCAGATGTTAAGATTCTTCTCTGTGCAGAGATACAGGTTGTAATGAATATTTCTAAGGGATGGATGCTGTCTAGATGGGCAAATTATGTCCTCTCAATTGGATCAGGGGTTATTGTGTAGCATGTTCTTTCATGTGGCGACTTAACTGGGTTCAAGAGAACGTGCGGTGACCCACCAAGTCCGCTGTGGAATTGGAATGTGTGAGCCTGGCGTGGTAACAACCCGGCGAGGGGACAGTGAGTGAAAGCAAAGCCAGGTGCCTCGTTGAATGGCTCATGGACCAGCCAGGTTAGAGAATACCATGGGGGGCTGGTGTGGAGCTGCTGAGACAAATTAGCGCTAGTTCCTATGGTCCACTAGAACTGGAACTAGTGAGAGAGCGCCCGCCCAGATACTCGTGAGAACCACTCCGCTTTTTATTTTTACAGTGACACCATGTCGAAACACACCTTGGGTAGCAAAGGGTTAATTGACGTATAGGCCACAGTACATCCTAAGGAGAACGTAAGCAGAGGCCAGTGGTGCTGTTTCCTGGCTTGCTCCATGTGGCCTTCTCAGCCATATTACCTGTATAAATCAGTGTCCTGCATGGCACTGCCCACAGTGCGCTGGGCCCTCCCACACCAGTTATTAAACAAGAGCATGTTCCATAAATACCCATGGGGGAGTGTGATGGTGGCAGTCCCTTAACTGAGGTTCTCTCTCAATACCCTACTCTAGTTTGTGTCACGTTGACAAACAGCCAACCACTGGGCCTCTTCACTTCCAGAAGTTGGCTCTCTGTTTCCATTCGGTCTGTTTTAATGACCCACCTCAGAGAATGCCATCCTGAATACCTTCACTTCCCTTGCTGGATCAGTGGCTTCCTCCTCCTATTATCTGGGGAACCTGGCCTCCTCTCCTTTTTGTACTTGTCTGACTAGAGGAGGAATCCTGAGTGGGGCTGCTGACCTGGGCAGTCCAGCTGATCAAGGCCAACACTGGGTTCTAGCATCAGGTGGGAAAACGACAAGCCCACAAGTGTCTGTCTCTTAGTACATCCCCTCTCTCTTCTCATCCAGCTATCGTCGGACTTGGAACCAGGACTCTGCACAAACACCCACTTCTGGGAGCTGAGTCAACACTGAGTCAACAGGTTTCTTCTACAAAGTCCCAAGACAGCAGCTCCTTCATGATCCTGCCTCAGAAAGCTGGATGCTGCGTGTTCCTGCCATGGCCAACGGTAGGTCCTGACCTCCACTTCTCAGAAAACGTGCATGTACCAATCTTTTCTCTGTCCTTTTGAGATGTGGTCAGCAATCCAGGAATATCTCAGCTCCAGGTTTGGGATCCACACCTTGAAACTGACTCATCCAGAAGGATGGAGCCATATCTCCCTATCTTGCGGGAGGATGGGAGGCTTAGGTAACCTCTACTTAGCTATGGCAGATGGCTAATTGTAGGAACAGCCTCCCCCAGGCTTTTCCCTTCAGCACAGCACAGCAATTCAGAAACCCCTGCCTCTGGCCTCTGGACTGAGTTGTGCCTGTGCTGAAACATCTACCCTATAACCACAGCATTGCAAATGGGCCCAGGAGCCTCCAAATCCAGAAACAAAATCTGCTTTCAGCCATTCAGGATTAGGTGACCTGCTACAATCCTGAAGATTTCTATAACCTCTGTAGGGCAGTGAGATTAGTTCAGATTTACCAACAGGAAGTGAAATGGCCTCTGTTGAGAGGGTCTCTAGCTATGAGGATATATTCCATCACATGACCACATCCAGCAATCACAGACTTGAGGCTCCTATTAGCACTTCTCCAAGGATACTTTCAAAACATTACTGAAATCCTGCAGTCACAGGGCACCAGGCCACTGTCAGCTCTGGCCTCCTCCCCTTAAGGTTTAAAGTCAACAACAAGCATCGGAATAATGACAGTAACTCCTGTCACCTGTGGATCCCAGCAGGGAAGGACTCTGAGTGCAGCTCTCACTGAAGTAACAGCCATGTTCTTAGGGCACAGAGAGGTAAGGGAACATCTCAGGGGCTCCAGCCTGGGAAGGGTGGCTCCTGTCACACGACTCATCACCAGCACTCTAGCCTCCAATACAATGCACCAGAGTCTGAAGAGAAGGGGGCTGTCTAGATCCAGGGCGAGAAGAGACATTAGGGTACTGGATCCCTTCACAGATCCTGCTCTATGAGTCAGTCAGCCCTACTGAGTACAGTGTGGCGGGGACACTGCTGGCCTCTCTCTCTCAATGATACTTTTGTAGGGGTTCTGCTTCCTGATTTTGCGATGTCACATAGTATTAGTGCATGTGCATCCTCAGGATGACTCCTCAGTCATAGCTACCGGTCACATACAAGTGCAGTTGTTCTCAGCACTGCAAGACATTGATCACCTCCCAGGCCTGAGAAACAAAGTTCTCAAAGTGATGATGAGTGTCAAGTTTCATTTTATTCTGGGTTTGAGTATATTTTGATACATTTAAAAACAAATACTTTAAAATTATAAACTATAACCCCTCCCCCTCTTTTTTCATTTCTCTTTTGAATATTTTGAATATTTCATCTTTGATTTGGGGGTGTTTCCCATTACAGCAAGCATTTATGTTGAAGGTGTGCCTTGTGTTTGTAGTGGTGGCTGTGCTGTTAGTACAGTGCTGTGGATTTGTTACACACATCAGTTTTGAATAGTCTCCAGGATCGAGTCCTAGTTTGATGCTTCTTCCCCTTCAGTGCCCTCCCAGTATGTCCTGCTAGAGATTTTATGATGTTTATTTTATTCCTACTCTCTTATTGATGTGGGATTGGCCTTGGTCTGTAGTATAAGCATAAAAATATGTCCACCTCATCACAGAGAATGGGTCATTTATCAGGTCTGGTAATTTATTGATTCTCCATTGCTGCTCAGGGACACCTGCATTATAACCAAGTCGTCCCACAAAGTAGAATCTCTCTCTCCCTCTTCTGGGCCAGTGCACCAGGCACAGTGTTGAAAGCCCTAAGACTGTCAGGTCTCTGATCCTCAAGCAGAACTAGACAGGCCGCACCATTGAGTTTTCCTGGGTATTTATTTCTGTCTTCCCTCATTGAAACTGAGACGTAGAATTACAGTCTATTTCTAGGATGAGATTTGGTATCTTTTGGTGCTGTGTCATGAGTTTGAATTAATTTAAAAGAACTACAACTTCTCTGACATTGAGTTTTTCACAAAGTAGGTCTTTGTGTTTGTTCCTGTTTGTTTGTATCATATAAAATTTTCCTGACACAGCTCTATAGTGTCCCTCAGTATCCCTCTATCAGGTTGCCCTTCTTTGGGGACTTTTCTCATATTGTAGCTCATGGTGCCCTTAATGTGTGGCATACACAACTGTTTATCTTGACTGTTGTAAACAGCAGTATATTGTCATCTGAGATCCACTAAACTAAAGTTAATGCTCTTAGCCTACCTTGAACTTTGAACTCTTGCTGACCCAGTTTCTTCCCCTACATTCTTCATTGTAATGGCTTTCCTGAACTTAATATATAACCTTTTATTTTATGTGGCTTAATTCTTTATTTCATATTTCCTCAACTGTAGCCCTTCTAGATTGACTTAAAATATTGGCATCTTCTTTAAAAAATGTCATCTGAAATATTATCAGCTACCAGAACTCTCTTCTTAGACATGAACTAAATGTAAAAATTCTGACTCACCAGAAACAGCAACAACAGTAGCAACAGCAGCAACAGTAACATCAGTAGCAACAGTAGCAACAGCAACAACAGTAACAACAGTAGCAACAGCAACAACAGCAGCAACAGCAGCAACAGTAGCAACAGTAGCAACAGTAACAACAGCAGCAACACAGTAACAGTAGCAACAGTAGCAACAGTAGCAACAGTAGCAACAGTAGCAACAGTAGCAACAGTAGCAACAGTAGCAACAGTAACAACAGTAGCAACAGTAGCAACAGTAGCAACAGTAGCAACAGTAGCAACAGTAGCAACAGTAGCAATAGTAGCAACAGTAACAACAGCAGTAACAGTAGCAACAGTAGCAACAGTAACAACAGTAGCAACAGTAGCAACAGTAACAACAGTAGCAACAGTAGCAACAGTACTCCATCCCAGACACTTCCCTCTAGGCTCATTCTCTTCCCTCCCTTTCTTTCTCCCTCTGTTCCTTCCTTCCTTTTATCTATCAATCCCTAATCTATCTGCTGCCTATAAAATATTATCTATCATTTATTTTTGCCTTTCTTTAATTTATTATAAATGTCATCTACATATCATCTAACAAGCTATAGCTATCATTTATCTATAATCTAAATAATATCTACCTATATTTCTTCATTCTGTCTACAACCTGTCATCTATCAGTTTACTATCTATGTATGTATCATTTATTGTCATGTATCCATATATCTATTGATCTACCCACCTACCTGTCAGTTTATCTGCCTAGGTCTAAATGTCAATGTCTTTCCATAATTCCCATGCGACAGCCCAACCACAGTGTGAAAGCACTAATGGTTGGGGGGTGATCAGGACGTGATTGTGAATTTGGTGTCTTTATAAGAATATAAAAAGACCAACTGTCCCAATGGGAAGACACTACAGAGGTGATGTTCTGTGAAAGGGTAAGTGAGTTCAGAAACCTAATGGATGTGAATAGCTCAGCTCTGAGGAACAGAAGGGACCATCTGCTACTTTGTAGTTTTCTGAGCTTGCAAGTCTTTAAAACTGGGTACTTTGTCCACACAGTCTGAAAAGACCCAGGGGCCAGCACTGAGCTGGCTGGTCCTGTGGTTCTGGGCTGCAGCAGAGCTGCTTTTGCTGGGCAACTGGAGGCAAGTGGATTTTCTGGAAAGGTCAGTGAGTATTCCTAGGCAGGTGAAACTGGGAATATGGAAGGAGGTAACTTGGAGTCAAGAACTCTTCCCTCAAACATCTGTGCCAATTCCCAGCCTCGACTCTTAATGACTTATTGCTACACCCATAGAACAGAGAGCATCCCTCAGCATTTATCAGAGAAGCTCCTCCTTCTTATGGTAGATGGTAATTATCACAGACATCTCCTAAAACCAGTTAATGTGCAGAGAATTAGAGGCTGTGTTGTCTCAGCCCTGAATGGGACATATGTATTACATTGCTCCTCTGAAGGCACAGAGATCTTTGTGGAAGATCTTTTCATCCCCAAAAGATTTTCAGACCCAGAGCTATCAATAATATCAAAGAAACAGTGCTTTCCTAACACAATGGAGGAATCTCACATATGAACTCCCAGCATTTGTGACAACACACATGAGACCCCTTTAAGCTCCAGTCACATAAAATCCAAGCACGGAGTGGGAAGGTGGACACTAAATCCCACCACTAGCTGGTGAGCTATTGGCATTTGGTAGATGCCAGGAGAAGGTATGCTAGCTACTTTTCTATTGCTATAAACAGACTCCATGACCAGAGCTTACAGAAGAAAGGGCTTATAGGGGAATTACCATTACACAGGGCAGGCAGGTGCAGTTTTGGCTGGAGCAGTAACTGAGAGCTCAGCTCTGGTCCATAAACATCCCAAAACACACACACACACACACACACACACACACACACACACACACACACACACACAGAGAGAGAGAGAGAGAGAGAGAGAGACAGAGAGAGAGAGAGACAGAGAGACAGAGACAGAGACAGAGACAGAGACAGAGACACAGAGAAACACAGAGAGAGACACACACAGAGACAAAGAGACAGAGAGACAAAGAGACAGAGAGACAGGGGGAGAGAGAGAGAGAGAGAGAGAGAGAGAGAGAGAGAGAGAGAGAGAGAGAGAGAGAGAGAGAGAGAATGCTAACTGGGCCTGATATGAGTTTTTGAAACTTCAAAGCTTACCCCTAGTAACAAAACTTCTTCAACAAGGCTACCCTTCCTAATCCTTCCCATGCAGTTCTACCAACTGGGGGGAAAGCATTCAAATATATAAGCCTATAGGGACCAGCCTCATTTGAACTACCACAGAGAGAATCAATTTTCTCTAACAATGTAACCTTGGTTAGGTTGACCATACACCAGGGCAGGCTCTACTCCCAGGGTTGTCAGGGAAGACAACGCAAACTCAGTGGGGAAAGGAAGAAAGCTTAGGGTTGGGAGGGAAGGGATGGGAGCCATTACACTTTGTTCTTATTCATTCCTCCCGCCCTGCTTCCACTGCCACAGTGCCTCTGTCACTGCCCTCCTCTTCCTAAACACCCCCAGGCTTTCCCATTACTGACCTTCTCTCCACTTAAGACCCTTTCCCCTCCTGACCCCTGTTCCCTTTGGCAGGTGTGGACACATATGAATTTAAACCCACATTCTGTAAGTGAACTAACACTCCTGTGTGTCTGGTGGATACCGGATGGAAACTAGCAACGTGGCCATTTCAGTTGCTATTGATGGCAAACTTATTTAATTGCCCCTTTATTTTTAGGTTTAGGGAGAGCAGAAAGTGGGTCTGATAACTGGTTCTCAGACAACCCAGGACACACACAGGGTTAGTCAGTCATCCCAGAAAACTAGGAGGAGTTCACTTCTTAGAGAGGTTTGGAGTTTCAGTATCAGAGGATGGACTTGCTGAAATCCTGTCTCCACTTACAAAGTGCTCCTTTAGAATTGCACAATGCATTGAAGGAATTAGTTAACTCTGGCAGTGTTTGTGCACACAGGAGGAGGAAGAATACAAGCAGGAGGGGGCTAGCCAACTCTTCTTGAGGGGTACAGAGCTTGACGAACAATAGGAAGAAGGAAGCAGAGACATCAGGTAGACGTGAAGCCCCTGCCCTCAGGTGTCGCTGGTCACTGCTACAGTGTGGCAGCAATTCCTTGGGATGTCTTATATCTTGGTGTGCATTTGGTTTTGTGACCTCCACCAGGGAACATTCCTAGATGCTCAGTCCGTAACACTTCTCTTCCTCTGGGATTGCACCCCACTGTTCTCCAGAACGAGCCTTTAGGAGCACACTGTAGTAGGCACACACAGCTCTTCACCCATCCATTTGCCTCCTTGTCAAACGTTTCCCCATTCGCCGGCAACCCTCTCTCTCACTTTAGCCAGGTGACTGCCTATAGCCAGTGAGTAGCAGCATCTCAAAGGACAGAGAGACCAGCAGGTGTCCGTGTGTGTTGGCCTTTCTTTGTTCTGATGCTCTGTCTGGCCATGCGAACTTATCTGAGCAAAGGAAAGGCAAAGGGAGCAGAGTTGAACCACAGTCCTCTTCTCTGAGGTCACCAGAGGCAAGCCATCACCTTGAAAACCCTCATTTGCAAGGAAGTCCAGCTAGGCCTGCAGAGCCAGCTAGATGGTCTGCACTGCTTCGCAAGAACTCAGATCAGCAGAGACCCAGAGGTGGAGATCCAGTGAACGCTTTGTTTAACTGAACGTTCCTGTTTGTTACTCAGCACTGCTGAGGCAACAGATAGCTGATACACTTACACCAGGCGGGTGCTTAGCACACCGGGAACTCATCAAAAGCACAGTAATGATCAAGGCTGTGGGAAAATATATATAACTTTCTGTGAGATCGGGGAGCCTATTGCTTGCCTGGCTTTCTGTAGCACCCACGAGAGCCCATCAAAGCACATTATGCAGTATGAAATCACACTTGGTAAATTCGGTGATTTCAGTCCCTTTGGAGCACCTGGCTGGCAAATGTGGGCTTCAATTAAGCAACGCGAACCAAACAACCGAAGGCTAGAAGCTGAAAGGGAACCCGTGTCTCAATTTCGCTCCGTGAATTCCAAGTGTTTGGTGATAAATCTCCAAATGATCTAAGGCTTATTTTCCCATGATGCCAGAAGGGAAAAACGTATAGAAAAAGGGTCATATTTTAGAAGAACAATAGTGGGCCTGTTACAAACACGTATATATTTCTGTTCGTCATTATGGAGGTATTTGTGTGCTTGCCAACTGTGCTATATGCCTCAGATTTAAAAGGCTAGAGAAAGATGGTTTTAATAAAGTCTCCTAATGTAATAGAGGACGCATAATAACATCCTGCTTCAAATCTCTGGGAAAAGAAAAGTTCTTTTTGAAATGTTTTTTTCCACCCCTTCAAGAATTATTTTCAACTAACAAGAAGAGGAAGGAACCATGAGGCCCTGAGCTGCCCCGTAGACACATGGCTGCCCTTTTCATGTGGTTGGTTGGTGATATTATTAGGAGTTCAGTTACCCTGTAATCAAATGAAACAGCCAGAGAACTAACGGTAGGGTAACAAATGAGGTCCTCCAGGAAAGCCAGATTTCATTTCTGTCATGGGTCAAATTGGTAGATGACCTCATGTGAAACTGACACACGGAGGTCTGTGTCTTGTGACCCAGCGCTGGTGCTGGAAGACAGCAACTGTCCTCACAAGAGCACAGGCAGCCCTTCAAGTCAAGGCCCTTACATAACAGCAAAGCAATGATACAGGATCTCTGCAGTCACCCAGGAACCTCTGGCAACCAGTCAGCCGTGACCTCAGCCGCACGCACGTCAGAGCTGTAGGTCACGGGGACATTTGTACCTGTTCCGTGCCTCGTGATTTACTCTCAGGAGTAAAAGCACTGGGTTTTATTGTTTCTCTGCTCCGTGGATTCTGCTGGAGGCGTATCAGCTGGGGTGGCAGCAGAACAGGACCAGCTTGTGAGCTTGGGAAAACCCTGCTTCAAGTCATTAGCTCGTTCCTAGAAAGGAAGGGGTTTGAATGGCACCCTTTAGTGTCGGCAGTGTGCTGGAAGGAGATCGCGACCTCAGTACTGTTTGTGAGGATGGACAGCACACCCAGGGGAGGTGCTGTCCTTAGCAAACAGGCAGAGGTGGCTATTCCTGATCCTAATCGGGTGCTTGTAGTCTGTGGAATTGTGTCAAACTAGGACAGGTCCCAGAGGGACCTCTATGATAGTCTCATCCTCCAGCCCAGGGCCCCTTGCTTTTAAAAAAGGGGTCATTCCCCAGAACTCTGTCCTGGCTCTCAGAGCCCTCTCCTGACTCTCAGCCTCACCCCATTTTCTTTGCTTTGCCACCTCCTGTGCTCAAAGGGGTGGTAACAAAACCCTGTGGTCTCTGAGTACACACTTAACTCCTTCAGCACCTGTTCTTAGTGGGATTTTTATTCTTCCCATGCTGCAGAGGAGGAAAGTGAGGTGGAAGGCTATCCCTGGCCCAGCCTGCTTAGCAGAGTCGCCCCAGTCTGCCTAGGTTCAAAGCTCATGTGATTCTGAGCTGTTGGTGACCATTCATAATCAACACCATAGCATCAGTGAGTAGAGCAGAGGACCCTCTGTCACGCAGAGAAGTTCACCTGATGACCAGAAGGTTTGGCATTAGCAGTGGGGATTCTTGAGTGCGAAGAACACTGGCTTCAGCCTGACTCATAGACACCCTCTTCCATCTCTTTGCCTCCATAATCTCTCTCTCCTATCTGTCTACCTGTCTGTCTATCTTTCTATCATCTATCTATCTATCTTCTACCAATCATCTATCCATTACCTACCTATTATCTATTATCTGCCTATCAGTCACATCTATCATCAGTCTACCTATTATCTACATATCAATCATGTCTATCTGTCATAAATCAATCTATTTATTATCTATCATATATCTATCGATTCCATCTCTCATCTATCATTTATCATCTTTCTATCATCATTATCTATTATCTATAATCTGTCCCTTATTTGTTATCGATTACCATCACCTGCCTATCCATCCATCTGTCCATCCATCCATCCTTCTACCCATCCCTCCATCTACCCACCCACCCACCATCCATCCGTCCCTCCATCTATACATTTACCACCCATCTATCCATCCATTCACCCACCCACCCATCCCTCTGTCCACCCACCTCTCCACCCATCTATCCATCCACCCACCCACCCATTCAATCATCCATCCATCCACCCACCCACCCACTCACTCATCCATCCATCCCCCCACCCTTCCTCCCATCCATCCACCCATCTATCCATCCATCCATGCATGCCACTCACCCACCCATATGCCCATACTGTAACCTACTGCTCCTGTTTTTCAGGGAAATACTGTCTAACTCAGATGTTCTTAACCCACATTTCTCAGATTTCTCCTGGGCTTCTCAATGCTATGACAGGAAACTGTCCATACAAATGGTAGAAGACAAATGAGCCTCAGAATATAACTGGTCTTGTTGGCACTGCTAACCCTGTAAGAATTCAACAGTAGTACTAGGCTTGGCTCAGCTGTAACCCTTCACTACAGAATGGTGCCCTTGGTTCCACACATGCCTGGACTATCATTGGACTTAACTGGTATTCACCTAGCCACTTGAATTCCACAAGACTGGATCTTTAGGACTGAACTCTCTCCCAGTTGACACCTTTATTTTCAGCCATTATAATGAACACATTGATGAGGACTGGAATGCATATGGACAGTAAGCGAGTGTGTAGACAGCATACGGATACAGACCTGCATAATTACATTCAAAGATGTAGATAACAGAGATAGACGGACAGAAAGATGGTAGGCAGATAATGTGGGTAATACAGATGCATGTAAATGCTACCCACATGACTCCCCTGAGTTCTTCTGGGGAATCTGTGTCTACCTTTTACCTGTGGGCTTTAGGTGTCCCTAAGCTATTTTCGACTAGGGTGACTTCACAATTTCTTGTCTAAATTAGAATTGTCCACTTGGGGATTAGAGGTGACTCCCTCACGCTTTGTGTCCTCATTGGTGGAACTGTGTCTTCTCTGTCTCTTTTGTTCAAGGTCATATTCAAGGCTGATCTACTACAAAAAGATATAAGTGGCCTTCCCAACACATTGATCACCTCTAATGCTATATACTGTTAGTGCACTAAAACGCTTCCAATGTGTGATGATGTCATGGAGCTTCATAGCTCATGCTCTAACTTCTTGGCCCTTAACACCTGCAACCCCTTGACAATGGAGGCTATGCTCACTTGTCCCTTTCCTGGTGTCTAGAATCCCCAAGTTCACTGTCTAAGTCTCTCTCTGACTAGCATGGGCCACCTCTTCCCATGGCCCATACAGAATGCCCTCCATTGCCCCAACTTCTATTTCCTAAGTAACAATTTAATTAAAGGGTTAACTGGGGGAAGGTTTGGATACCTTGTTTCTCATCCGTGGACATGAGTGTCTGAGGAAGATGGTCTACTAGTTGAAATTCACTGCTCCCTCAACATGGCTCTCTCAGACAATGGGATATAGACACCAAAACACCAGCAAGCAAGAATGGATTTGTGTCTGGTGCTTATTAACATCCTCATAAGAAGATGCCCAGGTAGAGGTGCCCTCAGATACAGAAGGAGGGGTGTGGAGCAGAGCCATGGGAATGTCACCTCACAGACACAGCCAGCTCAGTCCTTGACCATCTGCGAGTCCATCTGTGAGGACCCTCTTCTGAAGTCTGTAGGTGGACATCAAGAATAGATGCTATGGTTTGAGGTACTGAACTGGGTACTTCCCACGCTGTCTTACTGGATCCAGACAATGGACCAATCTACACCTGCATTTTAAATAATCACCCAGCTAACTCTGAAGTCGGTGTGATGTAGCCCGGAGGTTGAGGATGTTTATAGGATGGCGAATATTAGAGAATTGGCTTTTTCGATCCAAGCCATGAAGCCAGGAGGAAGCTTGTTTTTGCTTTGTTTTTGTTTCGATGCCTTGTTATAGGCATCTTCTTTAGCTGAGGACTTGGGTCTCTGTTTAATCTCTTAATGGGATATATTAAAATACCCTTGTCTCCCTTGACTAGTTTCACTTGAACGTGAGCTATTGTCTTTTTCATACAGCCTTGGTCTGAAATCGCTAGTATTTTGTTTGGAATTTTAATAAGCCTTTCCATAGCCCGTCACTCCCTTTTCTGTCAGGCTCAGGGCTCAGAGCTGTGCTGGGTTTTTGTAAGCATCAGAAGAGGCTTCCGGTAACTTCTTCCCTTCCAGTGCTGCTGCACAGTACACAAGCAGAAAGGGGGCAAAAGCCTCCAAACACCAGGCCTGGCCTCTCTGGGGCACGGCACTCCACTGGTCTCATGTTGCTCTGGTTTATGAGAGGCCGTAGGCTTACACCTCAGTAGGACTTTGGGGGAAAAAAAAATCTCCATTCCCTAACCCTCTAGCTTGAGAGCAAACAACCCATTTCTGTAAGTTTGGCCGTGTGTATTATGGGGTGTTTACCCAGTTACTAATCTTCTGCTCTCTCTGGTCTCAGTCCCTATCTTGTATACTGTGTTTTCTCATTTTTTTTTTCTGGAAACTACTGCCAGATGCCTGGCATTCTAGTTCACTTTCTTTTTCTTTCAAAGAACAGGCTCTTAGATGTGTTTTTTTCGAATCCGGTTTTATTCTATTTTTGCCCTCGGTTTTCTTTTTTAAGAATCACTTCCTTCCTCCCGCGTTGTCTCCCTCTATTAATCTCCCAGAGTGAATGCCCGTGTTTGTTTGCCTTCCTCCTTGTCTCATAACCAGGGCTCTATGGACAGATGCTGCCTTTGAACAAAGCGTAATTTTATTCACTGTGGTTAGCACGCTTCTTCGTCTGTGTCGTTTCTGCCTCTGAAAGTCTGTGGCATTTTCTATGTGGTCCGAGGCAGCCTCAACATCTATAAACGTCCCGCAGATGCCCATAAAGAAGGCACAGCTGTCTGCAAAGCACAAATGACAATGATATTATTTTCACAACCATTTACAGTCCCCTCACTCAGGTGTCCTGACTGTTCTAACCCTGTTCTAGGCTGGGGAAATTTCTTCCTTTTTCTAATATCTATTGAATTAAAGGGCATTGGTAAGAGTGTCTATAAAGGATTGCCTTCAAAACTCTCCTCCTGCCCTTTCTCCATAGTCTGAGTCCCTCACAAAAGGAAACATAAAAATCAGATGAACTGGCCACGCTATGGGTTTCTGTATGCCCTTCCGGAAGCATCTGCTGATAAGTAGATGCCAGTGCGATTTGCATTTTATACCTTGGTTTTTTGACATCTGTGATGCCAGTGTCTCCAGATTTAACATGAAAGCTTTTACTAAACCCACCCACCCACCCTGTGCCTGTCCGCAAAGATTGTTAAGCATTGACCTTGATTACCCGAGGTAAACTTTAGTAGACAGACAATCCACAACCATGAAATCTTTAAGTAGTGACTGTATTCCACTGCACAACAGTGTTTGTTGCCTGCTGTCCTTCCGGTGTGAAGTGTGCCCCACAGGCTTGTGCGATTGAACACCTGGGTCTCTCTGGTGCTGCTCAGGTGTAGAGAAAGTGGGTCACTGGGGACACACCAGGGGTTTTATAACCCACTCCCTGGTCCCCCAAGGTATCTCGGTCACACGTTCCTGCCACCATGAACTCCACCACACCCTCCCTGCCATGATGGACCACTCCTCTCACAAGTTCTGCAGCTTTTGTTTGCAAGGTGCATATTTGAATTGCTCATTTCTTACTGAAACTGAGCTTCCTTATTTTTTTTTTCTCTTCTTATATTAGAATTAACCAATCTGGCTTTCCGGATAATATTTGGTTGAAATACCATTTTTTCCATCATTTCTCTTTCTGTTTATATCGTTAAACCTGCCTCCTCTTTTAATCTCACTCTGAGGGTGCCTTCTAATTGGGGTTCTAAGCCAATGTGTGTTCAATGTGGTCATTGGGATGGTTGGATCGGGGACTCTAACCCTGTTGCTCAGGATGCCTCAGTGCAGTATTTGAGAACCCTTAAGCCTTGCTCTCTGGCATCCCCATCCTTTTGAGGACACCTGATTTTGACGCCACAGCACATTCTAGATAACCTCATGCTTCCCTTGCGTCAACCCAGAAGTGGCTCCAGTACTCACTGGAAAATGGCATTTTGGAACCAGGATCTATGTAAGAAGCACATCCGTTGCTGCTCAAACCAGTCATTGTCTGTAGCCAGCCTGACTTGTCGACCGATTAAGAAAAGATCTAAAGACGCAGAACCAGGCACGTCCCAATCTCACCTGTTTATTTCTAGATCCGCGTGTGTCCGCACACACGCACACGCTTATAACACTTGCTATAGCTCACGCTAACCCGGCCCACTGGCACCCATGTTTCTACCCCCACCTCTGTGTGTAGCTCATTTCTCTCAACCTCCCTGGCTACCAGTACTCAAACAGAATAGCACACTTTTTTTTTCCTTCAGTCTTGGCATACTTATAAATTGGTTTCAGAATTGCCAACCCACACTCCTATAAAAACAAGCCTGCTAGAGCACAGTATTTTTAGCTCATCCTATTGAAATCTTTAACACCCTGTCCTGCGCAGAGCTGAGCCTCTGGGGATCGTGGGTCTTCAGTCTACATTGTCTCGGTCTCGTTGCCAATGCCTTCCTCCCCTGCAGCCTGGGAACCTTTCCCCGGGAGAGGAATCTACTTGGAATGATATGAAATAGCACCTCCTGAAACTCCCGGTTATAAATGATGAACAAACTTGGTAACTCCCAGAAGATACTGCTCTCCTGGCCCTTCCAGACTTAGCACCTTGCCCTGACCACCATCTGGCCCACAAGGACTCTTGCTTTCCTGGCCGTGGATATGGTAGGAGTTGCAGGAACCCGTCACTGTGCCTGAGGGAGGGAGGGTGGATTGCTAAGAGGGTCTCTGTGATAGGCTTGGTCCCATTGTGCTGCTGATGCTGTGAGACACCAGAGACGTAGGCAAGCACATCTGTCTTTCCATAAGGCCGGAAATTACTGAAAACAATAACCTGGTGACACTTAACAGTTTTGGTGGTAGTAATTTCACGTCTGATCTTACCCCGATTATCTGGGGGAGGTGAGGTTCTTCTGTAAATTATTCTCATTTTAATCTTGATCAGTTGTGTTAACCCCCCGTATCACAGAGCACACAGGACAGGGTGAGGATATCTATATGCATATGTGTGGTTTGCACAGGGAGCGTGAGTTAGAGAGGCTGCGGCAGGGTTTCAAAGGTTTCGGGGGTAGCTGAGAATGTCTGTGTTGATGAGATAATGAACTAGCCTAGAGGGTGCTACTGTAGGTTGGGGTCAAGGTTTAAAGGGGAAACTGTGGCATACAGCTGTGAGGTGGAAGGTCTAACTGGGTGGGAAGCAGGAAACAACAGGTCGGCTCTGGAGGGGTAAACAGGTGAACTGGCAAACAGTGGAGAAGGTTGCCAACACTGAAGACGGGGCTGAGTTGAGAAGCTCTTGGTCCGTGATGCACACACCAGGTATGACAGGTTGGTGTGGGGCCATGCCATTGCCACGTCCCTAACTAACTTCACTGGGTACAGGCAAGGGTGCTTGTTACACCATTTCCTTAGTCTGGTCAGTCTGATAAATTCCCAGGCCTGGTTTCCCTGATAAGATTTTAGCACCCCAGTACTAACGCCCCCTGATAAACCCAGAGCTGGCTCCCTTTCTATGCCCAGTAATCAGTAAGCCATTTATCAGTCTGTGCTGCAGGGTAATGCCTGGCAGATGGTGCTGTCTGTGTGTCCATTTAGGGGCTGTAATCATCCTTCTCCCTCAAAATGGAGTCTCTTAGGGCAACACTCGGCCTGAGGAGACACCGTTTGTACAACACAGAGTGATCTGGAGCAGGGTGATCCTGATAACTGGCCTGGTTTTCAGCCCTTGTTTACAGAGTCTTAATATAAAGATCCTGCTGCCCTGTGTGTCCTAGTCAGGAGTCCACACAATGAAGGGAGAACCAAGGGAGTGTGGCTAGAGGCCGGCGCTGGCTCACAGTGCTTTCTGAGCTCCCTGAAAAGATTTCAGCTTCGGCCGCAGCAGTGATGTCACGGTGCAGACACCGGCCATAAACACCTTCTATTGTGATCCCTTCCCAGTGGAAATTGTTGTTCACATGAGACAGGCTTGGGTTAAAGGTCTCAGCCTTGGCGAGATGGGCGAATCGCTCAAGGTCTTAGAGCTGTGAGAGGCAGGGCCAGAAATCACAGCCCAGACAGTAAAATTTCACAGCCCGTCCTCTCCTTATGATGCACAGAGAGTGGGCAGAAGGTCAGATATTGTTTTCCTTTAATAGATTTAAACACGTCCCCCCACTACCACCACAGTAAATACTTGAATGGGGATAAGGCTTGGGTGGAGCCTAGAGGTGGCGCAAAGAGAGAAGTGCTGGGCTATGAGCTCTCTGGAGACTCAGGCAAATGTAATCTTACCTGAATAGAGTGAATGATTTTTACAAGGCAACAAAGGGCATCCCATGTTGGTTCCTATGGGATTAAGTAAGCCAGCATTTTCCCCTTCCTTCAATTATCCTCAAAGTGACAGGCAGAGCACCCCAGGCCACGTCCTTCCTCTGCATCTCAAAAATGTCTGGCCAAATGTGAAGATGGCATCTGGAGTGTGTCGATGACACCGTGATGGGCCAGGCTGAACTGGAATCACCTCCTGTACAGTTCCACAAGTCGTCTTCCCATAAAGCAAGAGACACGGGCATCGGTGGGGCCCAGTTCTGCTCCTGATGCTTCAACTGTGCTGTGGGAGGAAAAGGACCATAAGGTATTAGCTCCTTTGTTCTCGCCTAGGAGAGCGGGGATGTTACAGTCTGTGTGGCTTGGTGGAGGCTCCTTGCCCAGCCCCCGCTCCCGAAGGACAGCCGTGTTGAGGCTCTTGAAAAGCCTCGGAATGAGACCCTGTGTCAGCGGGAGCCGCCTTATGAGCTCTGCAGCAGGCGTTGAGCCTCCTGTGTTCCTTGCTCCAGAGCTGGAGACCTGTGTCATCACTGGATGGGTCTTCATTCACCTCACGCCTCTGTTCCCGGCATCGACAAGGAAGTAGCACGTGCTGTGTCCCACCCAGGCACCCTTTCTTATGCAGTAGATGGATGACTGACGCGTAGGCAAATGACATTGTCAAGGGAAGGATGGTGGAGCCTTTGTAAATATGGCTTGACATTCCGTTGCTTGCTGTCTTCTGAGGTGGAAGGCTAATTTTGCTTGATTGCTTCTGCCTGAGTTACAAGTCCAAGCTTAGGCTGACGGAGGCACAATAGACAGACTTGGACATGAAAACCCTAACTCATCATCATCATCATAATCATCATAATCATCATCGTCATCATCATCATCATCTTCACCCAAGCAAGACCTAGCATTTATGATCATCTGGACGTTGTGCTGAGTAAAACCTGGGGCATCTTGATTCAGGGAGAATCCTCTGTGGAACTTCCCCTGGAAGGAGACAAGATGACTCCATCTACATCCAGGCTGTGGTCCTTCCCTGAGGAGGGAGCCCTAGCCATGTTAATATTCACTGATATACAGGTTTCACACCGGGAAGGGAGATTCTGTTCCCCCCGGGAAGGCCGTGAAGATCTTACCTCCGTATTGCAAAGCCACCTGGACCAGTGCCTCTGACCGACCGGGTTATCTTAGAACCCATTCATGGACAACTGTGGCCATTGTAGCAAATGTTACACCAAGATACTCTCGGAGGGCTGCGGCCACTGAGCTTAGATAAGCTATGAGCGTGAACGGTCTGCACGTCCTTAGAGATGTGGGCCTCCGACGGCAACAGATGGTAAACATCCTAAAATGAATTTCAGGTGGCTGCAGAGTGCATGTCTAGAAGAGACCGATAATAGAACAATAAAATCAACAGAGCCCTTGGCACTGACACAGTAGGGGCACCCCTTCTGAGGAGCGTTGTGGGTGATGTTGAGCCCCCGAGCCTGTGCTCTGCACAAACACTAAGAATGGAAGGAGTGGCCGGTAAGCCCAGCCAGCCGACACCTTGGAGTCAGCTGTGCGAGTGACTGCCAGGGAGCTGAGGCTGGGGGATTATGTGCGAGGTGCCTGCCAGTCGAGATGAGGCTTGCTTAGCTCCTACTGGTCACGGCAGTGGGAGGCTTCCTTCCTGGCAGGCTTGGTGGAGCCGCTGGGCACAGCTGAGCCAGGTCCTTGGATGTCCCAACCATCGACAGGCTCCAAGAAGCCAGGAGCTGAGGAGACGGCTCCTGGCAGTGGGTCCTGTCCAATTCCTCTCCCAAGCATTACTCTGTGGAGCAGAGACTTAGTCTTCAGTTGTGCTAGCACCCGCGATTGTAAAGTTTACCTTTATAGACGGGGCACAAAATGGCTTAGAATGTCCCCTGAACAGAAACACTAAAAGCCCCCTAAAGATCACTAACTATTCTCAGTGGCTGGGTCACAGGTTATGAAATAGATATTGCAAACATTGCACAATGTGATTTTAATTTATTTGCGTGGTGTTTTTGCATAAACATGTTTCCCTCAAAGTTGGGTCTGAGAAATGAAAATTAGGGGAAACCAAGAAAGATCGTGAACTCTACAGAGGAAATCAAGTGTTCCAGTAATCAAATCAAAATAGCCCGGTGATGGCGTAGGAAGCAAGCGGTTCTGTATAATTCGTAGTTTCTACGCTGTTCTCACCGTGCTGCCTGTGCTAAGTGGCTAAACATTTTGTGTCTGTGGACCCTCCAAACAAGGAAACAAAAGGCCATATGGACAATGGGAGGAGAAATAAGCAATTTCATATCATAAGCTTTGATATCATCAGATAGCCTGCACGTCAGATATTTACATTACAACTAATAATAGTAACAAAATAACAGTTATGAAGTAGCAACCAAAATGATTGTATGGTTGAGGGTCACCACAGCCTGAGGAATTATATTAAAGGGTCACATCATCAGGAAGGTGGAGAACCACTGTTTTAGAAGATTATGTCTCTAAAACTGAGCACTGTGCATTACAGTAGCCTCCTCACCAGCACATATGAGCCCTGTCTGGAAGGACGATTAGCAGGAAAATTTTACATAGAAAGGGTGAATTTTTGTTGCATGTGTGTTTCCGTGTGGATATGTGCGCTCGTGTATGTAGAGGAGCCTGCAGAGGCAAAAGAGTGTGGAGGATCTCCTGAAGCTGGAGTTACAGGGGGTGGTGAGCCTCCCAGTGGGTGCTGGGAACTGAACTCCAGTCCTTGTAAGAGTACCAAGTGCTCTTAACAGTGAAACCATCTTTCCAGTCCCTCTCCAAAAAAGTCTTAATTTTTGCTTGATTGGATAATATTGATATCTGCGGATATCAATGGATGAAAACGCCAAGAAAATGTTTACTAAGTTGCAGAAGATTGACATCTGACCCTTCCTGGGTCAGATTTGGGTAGAGTTGGTAGTGAGGTGAGAACAGAGTCTGTAGGTCTCGAACACGGTAAACGTAGTATCTGAGTGGGGACAGCAGCACAAGAGTGTCCTGAGACGGTGTCTGCAATGCTCCCTGGGGTCCTACATTTGAAACTTCTGATTTAGTCTTAAAGTCTCCCAGTAGGTCCTGATGATTTAATAACCATGCAGAACACACTGAGGGCATTTAGAAGGAACATTCTGCTCTGGACTTATCCCTGACTTATCTGAGATTCTGCCTAAGCTGTAGGTTAGTGCTTTCTTAATCTCTCTCTCTCTCTCTCTCTCTCTCTCTCTCTCTCTCTCTCTCTCTCTCTCTCTCTAAGCTGTAGGTTAGTGCTTTCTTAATCTCTCTCTCTCTCTCTCTCCCTCCCTCCCTCTCCCTCTCTCTTCCCTCTTTCTTTCTCTCTCTCCCTTCTTCCCTCCTTCCCTCCCTCCCCCCCCCTATGCTTCCTCTTCTCGCTTTCCCTTCCTTTCTCCCTCTTCCTCCTTCCCCCTCCTCCAGCTTCCTCCCTTCCCTCTTCCCCCTCCCTTTCTTTCACTCTCTCAGTCTCTCTCTGTGTGTGTTCATGCGTGTGAGTGCAGGCCTGTGTGTCATACCTACTGTGTGGAAGTCCTAGCCTTCATTTGTGTTTGAGGCAGAGTCCTTTGCATTTTGATTCTGTATGGACTAAGCAAGGAGCTTTAGGGGGGATATTCTGGTTTTTCACCTCCCATCTCACTGAAGTAGAATGGGAATTACCCTACCGTATTCTGACTTAGGTAAGTTCTAGGGATCTGACCTCAGGTTCTTGTGCTTGCACAGCAAGTTCTTAAGCCCTGGTCCCCTCTCCACCCCTCTCATTAAGACTAGCAAAGGTCTCTGGGTGATGCTTGCTGTTGACATACCTTTGCTTGCTTGCTTGAAATCAATGACAATTCACTGGTGTTTGTTCACTCACGGATCAGGTCCCCACACTACAGGACCCTCTTGGAAAAGCCAACATGGGAACTTTAAGGGACATTTAAAAGTTGAAATTGCCCAGGACTTCACAGCCAAGCCACATATATGCTAACTGCATACAAATCAGATACAAATCAGATGCAAATACATGCAAATACATCTTTCCTGTGCGGTTCTCCCCACTCTTTGGTGTGGCCCTGGGGAAGAATCCTCCTGCAGACCCTTCATCTAAAAAGTTGACTTAATAGCTTCTCCCTCTGTAACCTTTTGTTATCTAATTACCTTCATTAGCTGGGATGATGCATAAACGCACTCTACAGAATTTCTTAAGTAAGAGATCTTTGTTTTCATAAAGATATTCTTATCTGGTAAGCAGTCTTAGCACACTGATACACACACACACACACACACACACACTGATTTACATGCACACACATTTATATATATGCACATGCATGAATATACACATTTTGAAAAAAATTAGCATACAATAGGAGGGATGGCTGTAGGAAGGAGGTTGGGGAGATTCCAGTCAAGAAACACATAATTGCAGGTAAGAAAGGTTGTTCAAGAGTTCTACTTCACAGCCTGGTGACCATGGTGAAGGCTGACAGACTGGACCCTTGACAAAGGTTCTCAGGAAAAGGAGAGCTGTGTGAGGTACTGCTGAAATCCCCAACCAGGGGAAGACATCTACCCCTCCTTCTAAGGTTCCAACACCCACAGAAAGCAGGATTCTGCCAAGGTTCGTTCTGAAGAACCTTATTGAGCCTAGGTAAGAGGTTACTTAGAGGGGTGTAGATGCCCCTCCCCGATAACAGGCCAGTCCTGGAAAGCTTTTACTCAGAAGGGATAGGCCTTACCCACAGCCAAACAGATGGAGTCCTTCTTCCAGTATTCCCCAGTCTTTCTCATCCCTCATCAAGGACACAGGGCATTAAGGCAGGCTTGTATACCACAGACTTGTATACCACAGATGGTAGAGAGTAGCTGCACACTCGGGTGAGGGTCTGGTGACCCTTCCCTCCCCTTCACAAGGAGGTGTAAATGACCAACAAGCCCAGCTTGGATACTCCTTCTGCAAGAGGGTGGTGGAGCTGAACTCCCCAAGATGGCAGCTGTTCGGCCCGGAGAACAATGACTCACCACATGAGGTGATGGTGTTAGCCAGCTAGGAGCAACAATTCCTAAGTATGTCTACAGTTCAAACCATCGCATTTTTCACAGCAAACGCATGCAACCCTGGTCAGTTGAGGAGAAGGTAAGCAGAAGACTCCTTTGTCGGGCTCCTCACATTCTGACGACGGGCGTAGATAGGAACGGGCTCATGGAGAACGATCTTTGAAGCGCTTTGCTCTGTGTCCTTGGGAAAGCCCAACGTGCCTAACAGAATCTGTACCAATAGTAATGGAGATCTTTCAGGTTTTCAGAACTCTTGTCAGGTATGTTGTTGCCCATAATTATCCCTCAGGCCCCTGGCACGGAGGAGAGGCACTGACTTAATCTCTCACATCCATTGCCAAGTACATCCAAAGTGCTCAATGAGTGTTTACAATTGGAAGAGGGAGCCACGGGTGTGTTGTGTAAGGCAGAGAGCTGCGGGGAACCTTGCCACAGCACCCCCAGCGTGAGTCATACCAACACCAATTCCCCCTTGGATAGAGTCCCTGGGAAGCTGTAGAAAGAGCAGCCAGGATCCAACCAGCTGATGCTCCCTGTTTTGCCTCCCTGCCTCTCTCTGGCTTCTTTAAATCTTCAGATTCCAACAGAGCAGCTGCTGTGGGTGAATCCAAGATAAGAGTACAGAGCCCACTCCCACACAGATACCCAATCATTCAGCTTCATTTTCAGCCCCGAACTGGCAGACGTTCACCTCTGGGGCTATTCCCTCCCTGCAGCTAGGAGCACTGATCCGCAAACAAAACAGGACAAGGGGTGGTTACTCCTTCCTTAGCTGGGCCAAGCATGATCCTTGCTGATCCCTGTGATGGGCAGGAAGGCAGCTGACCTCATGAGGAATGTTTCCTTATTCCTACGGGGAACTTAGAGGGGAGAAGGAGATAGATGTAATCAAGACATCCCTGTTGCGTCTGGAGATACTGTGCTCCAGCCTGGACTTCCTCCGCGCATTTTGTCACTCACAGAGCTCTCTAAATGGTACCTCTCATTGTTATAAGGAGAGTAGACTTGAGGCAGATAGCAGCGACCCTTTTAAATGGCACTGCCCTCTCGGGAACTACCCTGAGTCCAGGCAGAGAGAACCCTCACGGATTTAGTGTGAACGCCTCCCTCTTTTCTCAGCATCTCTAGCTGTTACCTCATGAAGGCTGACACAGCGGTCACCAATGTTGATTCTCTAAATATCGCCACGTGGCGTAGACCGCTCCTATTTTTTGAGCTCCAGCAGAGAATTGGACACAAAAGCCTGAGGCGTTACTATCTGATTTAGTCAGAGTCAAACCCAAGAAATGGGAGTCTCGGAGCCTAAGCTTTGAACAGCAGCTCATAGTGGTGGTGGTACCTTGGCTCTTTACCACAGCCATATGGCTGCCCGAGAACCTTTTGCCATTTGTTAGTCAAGAGTGGTCCCCATAGATCTGACCCTGGAAGTAGTCCCAGAAAAATTGGGTTCTTTCAGAGACAGGGAGAGCCTGCATCTGAGAGCACATCTGAAAACAAAGAGTTGGGTGCTATGTTCTGGCAGGAAGCGGCGGCTGAGATCTGGCCACCCTCCACTGAGGGCGGTTCTGCAGAAGATACAGGCCAGTCTTGAGGACGCCGTGCGGGGCAGATTGATCTCACCGCCCAGACAAGATGGCCCGGCTGAAGCTGAACAGAAAGGGCCTAAGGTTTAAAACCTACATCTGGTGAGGGAAGATAAGGTGGGACGCACAGGACCCAGATCAAAGCAGCCAGTTTCCTAGAGAGCCACCTGTGGTCCGCAGGGCTTCTGCACACACATGGAAGCCACAGGAATCCAGGATCCTTTATCGCTGTGAGAGCCTGCAGGGCTAGTTCTGAACGGCCACATGCTGCTCCTCAGAGATGATCACTTGGGGCATGGGGCACTTCCAGTCCCCTCTGAGCCCTGCCTGCTGCCCTCTGAACTTCGCATGTGTTAAGTAAATGTTTGCTGGGTGCAACCACTGCAGAGCAACCTTCTTTCTGTACCCGTTCATTTTCGCTCGATCAGACTTAGAATCACTGAAGAATTCGGTGTGACCTCTGGGCCTGTGGGTGAAAGTATTTCCATAGGAGATTAAGGGAGGGGCTGAGATCCACCCTGAGTGGATGGCTGAGGGCTACAGAAAACTCAAGGGGAAAAGGAAAAAGCCACAGACTGTCAGAGTGTCCTCTGCCTCTGCTTACCAGTCAGCCATACTGCGAGATGCTTTTCTCCACCTTGTGCTTCAACCACCATGATGTTGGTCCAAACCATGGACTGAAGCAAGCACGAATGAACCCACAGAAACTGTGAGCAAAGGAAGCCCTCCCTCCTTTAGAGGTGGAAAGTAACCAGCCCACTCGACTCCTGTGCTGGTGAGTTTCATGTCAGCCTGACACAACCCGCAGTCTTTTGGGAGGAGGGAGTTTCAATTGAGAAAACGCTCCCTAAAATTGACCCATGGGCAACAATGTAGGGGTATTTTCTTGATTGATGATTCATGTTGGAGGGCCCATACCATTGTGGATGGGGCCATGTCTGAGCTGGTGGTGCTGGGTTCTATAAGAAAGCAGGTGGAACAAACCAGGAGAAGCAGGCCAGTAAGCAGTACTCCTCCATGGCTTCTGCATCAGCTCCTGCCTCCAAGTTCCTGCCTGCCCTGACTTCCAACTTCCCTTATGTCTTCCGCCCACCCTGCTTTTTATAAGGTTCTCGGCAACAACAGATCAAGGATCCACCCTGCTTCAGGATGACCTCATCTTGACTACAGTGACCCCCAAATCAAGACATATTCTGACATAGTGGGAGTTAGAACTTCGGTGCATAGATTCTAAGGGAACAAAATAAAAATGTACTGGCCTTGTTACAGAGAAACCAAAGGCATCAGCCAAGTTAGTTTTCACAGGTTCAGACAGGGCCAGTGGGAATATCTTGTCTCCTAATGTCTGTGGTCTGCCCTGGAAGGACTCACAAGTGGCCATGGGCGGGAAGTTCCTGAAGGCCTTATAACAGCTTCCGGGCCTTATGGCTGGGCTAGACTCTTCACAGACAGGCCTGTCAGATTGAGTGCTTCCAAGCTGAGCTCCGTTTGCACATGGCTGCCTAGGCTCTAGGACTCCAGGTCCAGAGAATGAGGGAGATGTGGCACCATCTATAGCAGTGTTGGGAGGCCCAAAGCAGCATCTCCACCTCATTCTATAGATGAAGCCCTACCAACTCCCAGATTGGAGGGAAGGAGACCAAGCTACACCTATGAATGGGTGTGCGTGGGTGGGAAAGTCCCGTTGAAAGACGTGGATCAGTAGATACGGTATTAGAGGAAAGTGGTTCCATCCAAGTCTACCTTGACCGCTGCCCATCATGGAGTAGTGGCTGCTATGGCGACTTCAGAGCACCTCAGTTCTGCAGTCTCAGCAAAGAGATCAGCAGATGAAAGTAGGGTCTTCAGAACCGAGTGGGGGAGGGTCACCTGACCCTGGTCTGAGTTCATGGCCACCATCCCCTCCTCCATCTGTATGTGGTCTTGGAGATGCTGTTCTGTATGGGAGCTGGTCATGTCGTCTGAAGATGAAGATCTCAGTGAGGCAGGCAGCTGATGGAGTTCACGTCTACCCTGGGTGGGACTCTGGTGTTGTAGGTGTCTGGAACTACCCACCCAAGCTCCTGTGGGGCAACCCACAGCCTTGTTTCACTAAGACGAACTTGGGTTGAGTCATTTCTTTGGTGTGTTGTTTGTGTCTTCTCTGGGATGAAGAGACCTGTCTTCACGTCTCTCCAGGAAAAATCACACAGCGTGGGTCATGTTTGAATAAATTTGCCTGTGGATGAAGCTTTCAAGAATGGGATATGACCTGGTTGGTTGTAAAGCAGTTCCACAGGTCTCAGTGCGAACCTGTCTGCTGGGGTTCTCATTCTTCTTAGAGCTGTCTTTCTGCTTAGTTATTCATTATTCCATAATTTTATAATACATACATACACACATATATACATATACATCATACACATATACACATATACATCATATGCATACATGTATACATATACACATATACATATACATCATCATATACATATATATCATACACATCATATGCATACACATATACATATACATCATCATATACATATATATCATACACATCATATGCATACACATATACATATACATCATATACATGTGCACATACACATATACATATACATATACATCATATACATATATATCATATACATATACATCATATACATCATATACATATACATCACATACATATACACATATACTTCATATACATACACATATACATCATATACATATATACATATACATCATATACATGTGCACATACACATATACATATACATATACATCATATACATATATATCATATACATATACATCATATACATCATATACATATACATCACATACATATACACATATACTTCATATACATACACATATACATCATATACATATATACATATACTTCATATATATACATACATATACATCATATACATGCACATATACATATACATCACATACATGTGCATATACACATACACATATGCATATATATCATATACATATATATCATATAACCATACCTATACCTATACCTACACAGTAGTGTCATAGTCTTTCTGCTTAATCTTTTATGCCCCTTTTCCCACTGAAACCCTCCTACTTTCTTGGGGTTTTTCTTTGTTTAAGTTTGTTTGTTTGTTTGTTTGTTTTTGTAGCTCACTGCATTTAATCAGGGATGCTTACGTGATCGTGGGAGTTGGGTGGGGTGGAAGTGGTTACTTGAACAAGGGCAGCTCACCAGTGGGTACGTCCCTGAGGAATCTGACGTCCCCATTAACTGTTTCTATCTTCTCAGGAAGGGATGAGACTTTATGAGACCTGCCCTTGCCCATGGACATTCCTGCTCTTCTCTCCCACTCTTTCTCCGATCCTCCTCTTCCCCTCCTCTTCCTCCACCACACTGGACATACCAGGCATGCACTCCCTCCCTGAGGTACACTATTAGCAAGAACTTTAGGTTTGCAGAATCTGGACTTTGTCCTCAAACAATGCCCTGTCGTGAGGAGCTTTCCAGGCCTCCCTCTCACACACTCTGCATTGTGGGTGCCTGCTCTTTGTGTGTTCACGAGGAAGTTAGGATTAGCCGTCATGTTTATGTGAAAATGCATCCATTGGATTTGAGGGGCTTGTTCTGGGTCTTGGACTGATCATAATGTGTTTCTTTGATGCTTAATAACTGAACCATTTAAGGATGAGAGTTTTGCCTCAAGGGAGAACTTTAGCTACAAACTTTCTTACTTTGTAGTCTTAAGGATTTATCTTCAGAATAATCGGCAACACCCTCTAACCCCACACCACCTTTCCATTTGTGTGTGGGTGGACCCAGGTACAGTCAGCATCCGAGGGATGCCCTGTTATCTTTCCTTGCTGAGCTTACGAGAGTTAACAATCACTCTTCATGTCCTGGACATGTTGGATCTTACTTCCTCACTCCAGTTGGGGAAAACTGGCCACCATGTTGGTTTAGCTAGGCTCCACCACACAGTCCTGCCCGATGCACAGGAACCTAGATATCACCAGGGGGTGGGTGTATGCTTGCCTACAGAGCCTACTTCTTGGTCCTGCTTGGGACCTGGGTTCAAGAAGCAGCCTGTCCCCAAACGTCCTATCCTGATGGTTTGCAGCCGGGAGAGATCTGCGGATGCCTTGGGTACCTCATTCACTGTGTTCTCGAGGAAGGTTAGAATTACTCACCATGTTTAGATCAAAACATGTCCATTGGACTCTTTGGAGCCGTTCCTGTGTCATCTTAGGCAGAACGTTAGGTTGTTTGTATTTCTTTTATGCTTCATATTTAATGTGTTTAAGGATAAGTGTTTCGTCTCAAGGACTGCTTTGGATACAATCTGTGGATTTCATTACTTTGGATTTTCAAACGAATCTAATACTGGCTTTAGATTTAATTTTGACCCAAGCACATTTATTAAAATGTTTATTCTGGAGAGATATGCCTTCATGAGAAAAATTACAAGAAGGAAACAATAAAAACATATCACAGAAATCATGCAAACTCTTTGTGTTTCTCCCGTCAGTTTTGTTCACTATGTATGTGACCTACTTGAGTGCCCTTTGTGAAGGAAGAAAAAGAAAAATGCATTATCTTCTACCATGCCTGGCAAATGAGGAAATTGAGGCAGCCTGTCTCTGTCCTTAGGAGAGATGGTTAGGGGCTGCATACTTGAACAATTTTCTTCACCCTCTAGATCAGTGATTTTCAACCTCTGGGTTGATATGCCTGTAGGGTTTGCATATCAGCTATTCTGCATACTGGAAATTCACATTACAATTCATAACAGGAGCAGAATCACAGTCATGAAATAGCAACAAAATAGTTTTGTGGTTGGGTGGTTGCCATGATGGGGGAACTGTAGTAAAGGGTCGCAGCGTTAGGAAGGTTGAGAACCACGGCTCTAGGTGCTTCTGATTCTCCCTTCAGTGGTGTGTCTGTTTATGCCAGCGTCACCCTTCTGGATCCCTTTCTCTCTCCCCCACACAGAATCTTCCTTACTCTGCTGCTTTCTGGAGATCTCCTCAAGTCCTTCCAGCCTTCCAGCCTAGTCTTCCACAGTGCCAACTCTGATATCCACTATTCCCCAACCCCCACACTTGCATTTCTTCTTTTACTTCTCCATTTTCTTTCTCTTTCAGAAATGTGGGCTTTCCCCTTGGACATGCACAGATCTTCTCTTATACTCCAGATGGCCATCCAGAATCTGGGTAACATTGTGTGAGGAAATCATGCATTTCCTTCCTCCACAGCACGGGGTTTTCCAGATTGTCACCCTCCAATCCCACACTCAGGGCACCGTGCATGCATGCATTTGCTCACTGACGGGGCTTATTCAGACCTGAACAAAGGGTCTGAGGATGTCACGGCTCTGTTTGTGTCCATTGGGCATCTTCAGAATGGTGTGTGGAGAGGGTCTCCTCTGTTCCACACTTGGTCCATTGGTATCTCAACAGGGAACATTTGTTTCCAACAGCCTCCACTGTCCCCAGGCCTCATGCCCCCTCCTCACTGTGACACCCCTCCCTGAGGCATTCTCACATTTCACAGTGTACTAGGTACTCGAAGACTTTGTAGACACTCTAGTTGTCTGCTGTGAGAATTGGTGCAACATATGCTTGCATTAGTAACTTTCATTGTGACCAAAATCGGTGACAGAAGTAAGGTAAGAAAGATGTAATTTGGCTCACCATTTCAAAAGGCTTCTGATCAGTTTAGTGGGGATTAGATTACGCAGTTCACAAACAGGCATTGCTACCCATTCACAGTGCTAAGGGCTGGGCTAAACCCTTCAAAGCCTGAGGGACCCATTTCTACCAGCAAAGCCATACCTCTTAAGGATCCCACAGCCTTCAAAAAAAAAAAAAAAAAAAAAAAAGACAACCAAAGAGAAACGTAATGGTGCACATCTTTAATGAAGGCAGAGACAGGAGGATTTCTGTGAGTTTGAAGGCAGCCTGGTATACAGAGTGAGTTCTATATAGTGAGACTCTGTTCATGAACCTCCAGGGGTTGCTTTAGGCTCCAGTTGTAACAACTCTGAAACGTCATTCCAATGGAATAGTCACCAGACCGCTTCTGTGTCCCTGGGTGGAAACAGTTGAAATGCCAAGTAAGTCCTGACGTCAAGGACTTACTAACTCCCCAACTCCTGGCTGGTGCCCAACAAAGGCCAGAGACTTTACTGAGTTTACAGGGTTGGAGAGAAGGGAGGATGAGGGGGAAGGGTCGGGGAGGGAGGCCTGAGTTCTCGATTCTGAAACTTGCAGGATGGTTAGAAGCACAGGCGCTGTGAGATCAGAACCTGCACTAACTGCAAACCGAGTCCTGGTGGAAAGAGAAGCCAACCGAATGCTCAAACGAGGCAAGCAGAGAGCGTGTTGTTTTATGTGCGCATATGCTAATACTTCTCCTTCTTTAAGAGCTCTAACCGGAATGCAAATTCTATCTGGACAGTTTTATCGATGTTTTGTTATAATTTTAGAAGCAGAGAACATATTATGCTTTTTATAAACCTCGAGGCTTGTAAAGCCGCGGGCGACCTGGCCAACATCCAGGGAGTTTTTGCGTTCGTTCGTCACAGGTTCCTACATTGTTCTTTTCTGTGCAGTCTCTTTGCTAAGGGCCCTCACCATCCATCCCCCTCCCTCATGGGAACCTGCAGGTCCCCTCCTCATCCTGGGACTACCACATATGCTTGGTGTCCCTAGTCTACAAAGGCGGGTTTCAGGTCCTTACAATGCTGGGCAGAGACAGCTTGGGAGCCAAGTTCTAGGGCACAGCTGTCCTCACCTGGGTCACGTAGGCTTCCTTCCCTCCCTTCCAAGCTAAAATCTGCTTATCAGCTTCCCATCAGGAAAACCTTCCTCCGGGGAACCTTGGGCTTGTGCTCATGGGGGAAAGAACCTGGCTTCTCTCCAGGGGTGCCTGATGAGCAGGGGCCCAGTCTAGCTGCAAGCTGGCTAGCTCTCAGGTTGTCAGCTACTCAGAACACAAGTAAGGCTGGTATTTGACTAGGACACCGAGTGACTCTCCACGAGGGATACATTGTTGCAATATAGTATCATTTTTTGCCTTAAAAGGAATTTCCTTTAGAAGTAAATTGTGTCCATTTTTGTGATACAGTCCACCGCACAGGAATGGGAGCTGAGAGCTTCTTGGGCCAACGGGAGGCTCTCTGAGTAAGTCAGAGCTGAAGATCAGAAAAGAGTCTGAACACCACTCCCCTCGTTAAACATGTTAGACAGCAATTAATTAACTCTCCTGCAGTATGGGCATGGACGCTGTCACTCATTACGGAGGAGACCATATCTCCCTGCTTTGATGAAATGCTAATTTGGGGTTCCTAAGGCCTGACAAAGCTTTCACAAGCTAATAATATTTTAGCAGGGAATTTCCTAGCGTTGTGGTAACTGAGATTGATGGGGGACTATTCTCAGCTACCTGGAACAGACATCCACGCCACGCTGTTGTCCCTTCTGTGAGTACTCTGGGGTGGTGTGTTGTCAGGGCTCACTGGGGACTTCGCCTCATAGTTCAGTGAGGAGAGTGGTGTGTGTGTGTGTGTGTGTGTGTGTGTGTGTGTGCACGCGCACTTGTGCATGTGTGTTAATTGTGTCAGATGCTAGCTCAGTCCTGCACTCAGTAGGGCTGGTTTACTGGTATTGATAAAACAGATAAATCGGTTCAATGTTTTCCCATGATGGCTGCTTCTGACAGACGTCTGCTGTTTTCTAGGGGGAAAGCAAGGAATTCTTTCATTAGTAGCGAGAAATGCATGGTAAGAACTCGGTGGGTGCTGGAGAGATGTGTTTAAGAGCTCTGGTTGTTCTCGCAAAGGACCCGGGATCAATTCTCAGCACCCACGTGGCAGCTTACAACTATTTGTAACTCCAGTTCCAGTGTATCTGACACTGTGAGGGTTTGCATATGCTTGGCCCAGGAGTGGCACTATTAGAAGGTGTGGCCTTGTTGGAGGAAGTGTGTCACTGTGGGGTGGGCTTATAGACCCTCCTCCTAGCTGCCTGAGGATGCTCAGTCTGTTCCTGGCTTCCTTCTGGTGAAGATGTAGAACTCTCAGCTCCTCCTGCGCCATGCCTGCCTGGATGCTGCCATGTACCTGCCTTGATGATAATGGACTGAACCCCAGAACCTGTGAACCAGCCCCAATTAAATGTTGTCTTTTATATAACTTACATTGGTCCTGGTGTCTGTTCACAGCAGTAAGACCCTAAGACAGACACCCTCACGTTGATGCACATAAAAATAAAAATAAAATAATTTCCTTTTAAAGAACTAAGTGAAGGGGAAGGGTATGAGACAGGGTGTACAGATTATTGCATCCACACAGGCCTAGCTATGGCTGGGGAAATGGCGAGAAGCCAGACAGACATGACTTAGAGTGAAGGAAGGACCAGCCACACGTCTGCCTGGAGCTTGGTTCCGGGAGCCAGGGAGATTTAACAAGGGGAGTTGCCCAGCTGGACTCCCCTGCTGTATCCTCTCACACTCTGATGACAATTCCAGGAATGGGGAGCCTGCAGGTGGAGGGGTGTCCGTGGTTGGCAACCGTATTGAGTTCCACGTGGTCGGCAAATCAGAGACTCTCCCAGTACCAGAAACCCTCTAAAACGGAGAGGCCTTAAAACTCACATCCACCTTGCACCCCACAGGGGCTGCTGCTCTTCCAAAACCCCTGTCAATCACCCTCCTGCCCAAATGTGCTTTGCCTGTTGGGGAGTGAATGGCTACCTGGGAAAGACTTGGTGCTTCCAGCCTCTGGGAGGAGCTGGTACTGTGTAGTCATGGACAGAATCAACCACAACTAACATAAAATCTGACAGAGACCACTGGGCACACAAGTGTGTGCACACTTCATAAACTACAGACTAGTCTAACCTAGACATACCTGTGCTCAGAATAATGGCAAATTGGGCTGAGAAGCACCTAAAACACAGTTCTCCATAACTGAGTATATTCAATTCAGGGATGTGGAGAAATTCTCGGAATGAGCACTGTGTGTGTGTGTGTGTGTGTGTGTGTGTGTGTGTGTGTGTGTGTGTGTGAGAGATGTGGTATGGTGTGGTCTGTGTGTGTGGTATGTGCATGTATATGTGGTGTATGTGTGTGAGATGTGGTATGTGTGGTGTGTGTATGAATGCATTTGTGTGTGGTGTATGTTGTACATGTGTGTGAGTGTATGCACGAGTGTATGTATGTGTTTATGCGCATGGGTATGTGTGTGTACATGCTTGCATGTGTGGTATGTTATGTGTGTGGTATGTGTGATGTGGTATGTGTGTGATGTATATGGTATGTGTTGGTATGTATATGTGTGGTGTGTGTGCATACATGTGTGTGTGCATTTGTGTAAGTGTATGCATGAGTGTATGTGTATATGTGCATGTGTGTGTACATGCCTGCATGTGATGTGTATGTGTGCATGGAAGTATCGGCTCACATGATGACACTGCCAGAAGATCACATGACAGAGAGCCTGGAAGGTGGGATAATCTGTGGAGTTGGCTTTTAAAATCTTTCAATGTTTTATAAATATTGAAATCGTCATATTCCATGTTTACTTGTGTTACATAGGTTCACTACAGTGTTTATACCTCAGTAATCCAAAGACAAAAGACTTAACTGATAGGACTCAGTGCTGTACAGACACTGCAGAGAATCTGAATAAAGAACCAGTAAGCCTATGAAACGATTCTCAAATTAAAGCCACAGTGAGATACCACAGTGAATGAGCCAATAAAATCTAAAACATTATTTTATCCCCTCTTATTCCAGATATCCACTGATATATGTATTTTTTTTCTAGAGTTTTTTTTTTTTTTTTTTTTTTTTCAGAGCTGGGGACCGAACCCAGGGCCTTGCGCTTGTTAGGCAAGCGCTCTACCACTGAGCTAAGTCCCCAACCCCTTTTCTAGAGTTTTATATAAAAGAATAGCGTGTGATCTTTTGTTCAGCAAGGTAGAAGTTTCTCTCTCTCTCTCTCTCTCTCTCTCTCTCTCTCTCTCTCTCTATATATATATATATATATATATATATATATATATATATATATATATATATACAAGAGTGCATGTGTGCATGTATGTGAGTAGTGGCCCAGGCTGGGTGTGCTTGTGTTTACATTGCTTCTAGTGTGTGTTTTCATCTGCTTTTCCTCCTCCTTTGCATTTTCCACATATTAATACTTTCTAAACCAAAAACCCACATGTGAATTCTAGCTTGTCTGCTGTATGTCTGCCTTCATCTATCGGTCTGATAAGTGGACATAAATGTGGGTAGAGTCTAAAAACACTAGAGAGGCCAGTAAGAGATGGTAAAGAGAAGGTGAAGAAGGGGTGTGGGAAAAGGTCGTATACGTTGTGAGGGTGAACAGAACTGGGGGTGCAAAGGAGGTGGGAGCCACAAGGGAGGCAGAACATCTATGCAACACGCCTTACTTGAAAATTCCACGTGGTATCTAGTCTGTCAGCCTCATTTAAAATCATCCCCGTGGGTTGTACGCATGTAAGAAATGACCAAAGAGGAAAAATACCAGTAATTAAACAAAACTAAAGACTTAAAAATCTTCCTCTTTCCTCCGTCGACTTACTTAGCTCAGTTCTAGACTCCTACTCCCAAGTATCCATTGATAGTTGTTTTCCTATGAGTTTATGTTGCTATGGTAAAACACTATGGCCACAAAAGCCCAAAGGACACTGTGGAGGGACGGAAGTCGGGGCAGAACTCAGGAACCTGGAGGCAGGAGCTGAAGCAAAAGTCATGGAAGAATGCTTCTTACTGCTTTGCTCCTTGTAGCACCCAGAACCACCTGCCCACGGGTGGCACCGCCCACAGTGGTCTGGTCCCGCCCATCTCAGCCATCAATCAAGAAAGTAACGGCCTACAGGCTACCTGCAGGCCATTCCAATGGATTCTTTTCTTGACTAGGAAGATTCCTTCTTCTCGGATGACTCTGACTTGTGACAGGTTGGTATAAAAACTAGCCAACACATGATAAGACACATGGCAAAAGTGTGTGACGGAGACATATTTTCAAAGGCTACAGTCTCTTGCCCAGGGTTGGTCCAGGCCCCATCTGCTAATCCCTCCCTCCAAAACATCCTTGGAACACGTGACTTCAGAAAGGGAAATGTACTGAGGGAAACAGTATGGGCTGTGCCTGCCTCACCTGCCTTGCTGTTGTCTCACTCCTGGCCCCAGGGGCCTCAAATCAGCAGAGATGTAGATGGAATGTGGAAACGGCCGGTTCCCCAGGTTCCGGAGGAAGGCAGGAAACTTACACCGCACCCTGATCTGCTCCATCTCCTCACTCGGGGTCCATTTCATTGGTTCGGAACTTTCTTGTGCCTCAGTTCCCCAGGGAACGGTGTACAAAGAGCACGTCCCCATAGTGACTTGAGCTTGCTAACCATCCGTCCTGCCTTGGAAACTGAGTGACAGCTGGGGTTTCATTCTGGGACAGGTGGGTTTTGTAAACATTGCCTTTCTGGTGCTTACCATCTATCTGACACAAGAACGTTTCGATATTTTCCCTTTAGTCTAGTCAGTAGTCGTGTGACCTATTTATACTCTACAGTTCATCGTCAGCCCAGCACAGAAAACCCAGGCTGGTGAAGAAGCAGTCTTGTCCTTTGATATTGGTTTGGTCTGTGCAACAGATACAGACTCCTGGCATGGGATAGGTTTAGGAATGAGTCTCCTGGCTCTCACAGGACCTCTGTGAAGCCTGAATGTCACAGCCAAGGCACAGTTCATTTTTTTTTTTTTTTAAGAATCCACCTTAAGTAGCACAGAGGTGACAAAAATCTGGCATATGGTTCCTAATTCTCTAAAATCCAAGTTACGCATGCACTCACCCTTCTTAGACAGCTTGGTCTTCACTCAAAAGTCAGTTCCTCCAAAGCTCCCAGAGATGCAATGTGAAACTCCGTCCTAATTCATGTATGCCCTGTGACGACCGCCTTTTCAGAGACAAGGCGTCGCTCGGTTCCCACTGTGCCCTTGGAACTCTGTAAACAAGCCTGGGTTTACCTAATTTTTAAATATCGATTGTGCTTTCTGTCCTTCTGAGAAATTGATACCCGAAGGCTCACCTCTTTGAGAAGGAGTAAGCGTGGTGTGACTCCCACCCCAACCCTGATGTCAGAGCTAATGACTCCATCTCTGCTGGAGACTCTTAGGGTATGTTTGGGATGCTAAAAGGCTGAGGACACTTGTTGGCTTCCTCCTCCTCCCCCTCTTCCCCCTTCTTCCTCCTCTTCCCCCTCTTCCTCCTCCTCCTCCTCTTCCCCCCTTCCCCCTCTTCCCCCTCCTCTTCCTCCTCTCCTCCTCCTCCCCTCCTCCTCCTCCTCTTCCTCCCCCTCCCCCTCCTCTTCTTCCTCCTCCTCCTCCCCCTACTCTTCCCCCTCCTTCTTCAAACATGACTGATATTAAGTAGCATCTTCACAGAGAGGCAGCAGGGGTAAAGGTCACCAGCACAGCCTTAGCAACTAGATCATGTGTTAAGCTTACTGGCTCTCCATAGCTGGGAAGCAGCCCTAAGCTCTGTAAGCTCCAGTGTCTGTAACATAGTAACCCAGAGGGCAGAGCTTTGGGGAGGACTCCCAAGGTGTGGGTTACTCTGCAGACTTCATGCTCCCTGAGGAGGTTCCTCTCACAGTCATCCTCTTCAACAGGGGCAGGCAGAGGGCGCTACAGCCCTCCCCATACGGCTTTCTGGGGTTTCTACTCATTCTTCAACTTCCTAATATCCAGGACTTCTGGAGGGCAAACAAATCTCCCGCAATGCAGCGGGGACCAGTTCCTCCATCTCTTCAAACCCCGTGTTATATTTCCTCAAACCCTGGCCATTCTCTCTAGCCATTACGTGCCTTCATCATGAAGTTTTCATCTCCAGGAAGCACTTAGGAAAACATCGTCAAAATTAACTTACTGACTCCAGCATCCTCAGTCCCAGCATCCTCTGTCCCCAGCTCTCTCTGTCCCCAGCTCCCTCTGTCCCCAGCTCCCTCTGTCCCCAGCTCCCTCTGTCCCCAGCTCCCTATGTCCCCAGCATGCTCAGTTCCCAGCTCCCTCTGTCCCCAGCTTCCTCTTTCCCCTGTCCACAGCATCCTCCATCTCCAGCATGCTCAGTCCCCAGCTTCCTCTGTCCCTAGCTCTGTCCCCAGCTCCCTCAGTCTTCAGCATCCTATGTCCCCCGCATGCTCAGTCCCCAGCTCCCTCTGTCCCTAGCTCCCTCTGTCCCCAGCTCCCTCTGTCCCTAGCTCCCTCTGTCCCCGGCATCCTCCATCCCCAGCATTCAGTCTCCCACATGTGATGTGGTCAGCTTCTCTTCTCCCAGTATGTTGCCCATATTATCTCCTCTCTGTATTAACACGGAAAGTTCTGTCCATTCTGTGGTGTCCAAACACTGGTCGAGCTAACATCTCCCTATAGGGAATAAAACAAGACCAAACACAATCTTCTCACCTCTCCTAGGAAAATCCCTTTGTGTTGTGGTCCCTGGAGGCAATTCTGCTCTTCTTTTGAGCAGGGCCGACACCCACATACCTTCCTCGGGGATGAACTTTGCCTCCTCTGCACCAATCATACTGTTTGCTAGTTGCTGCCCACCAGTGAAACTCAGCCAAGCCAGGTCCTTTATTCCTCCTTCTCCTGCCTGCAAGGGAGTTCTCTCGGGGCTGAGTGTCCCCGCCACCCCAGCATGATGTAAGTTTTATTCCATTAAAAACATCCTTCTCAGAGCAGGCCATTTTTGTCAGTTACTGTATCTCCACAGTGAATCCTGGTACAAGATGAATTCTTGACAAGCCTTGTCAGGAGGACCATAAATCCTTGGGCCAGGCCAGCGAGTGGCTCCTACTTTCAAACACCATTCATTATGTTGCCTTAGTGTCCACAGCCAAGGCCACTCCCCCTTTTTTTGCAGGGGGATTGCTTTCCCCCTGTGCATAGAATAATGAGGCTATGGACAGAGGCTCCTCTCCTGATCGGTGACCTTGAGCAGACCTGGTCAGATGAAGCCTGCATAGAACCCATGGCTGGGAGCAAATGCTTCCCCTATTGACTCCAACTCTGTCAACACATCTGGGAACTTTGAAAATCTTGGGGTTTCAACCCCTGTGGCTAAGCTACCTAGCCTGGGCCGCACTGTGGGTTTCAGATTTCGGAATCCCACAGTGATTCCACCCTGCACATGTTTACGAAGGAGAGGCTGCTGACACTCCCAGGGCTGCTGTCACATTGTGTCCAATCTATTATGTAACACATCATACCATGAGACGCTTAACAATACTGACATGGGAAGAATTCAGTGAAGATCTCTCATCAGAGGATGGATTTATTCAGGTAATTACACCAGCTGCTCTCCTTAGTGCTGTGATTAAACTCTGGAGAAAAGCAGTGTAAAGGTTAAATTCGATTTGAAGTTTGGGGGTATGCAAAGTCCACCGAGAGGTAGAAGGCATGGTGTTGGGAACACAAGGCTCTGGTCACATTGCATCCACAGTGAGGAAATGGGGAGAGGTGATTGTGGGGTCCCAGGCTTTTATTCCTCTTTATTGAGCTCAGGGTCCTGGCCTGTGATGTGGTGTAGCTCACATTGGATAGGCTTTCCTCCTTAGCTGAACCTCTCTGGACACCCTCACAGACCCACTCAGAGTTGTGTCTCCCAGACAATTCCCACTTCCACCAGGCTGACAATGAGAATATATTTCTTTGCAATTATATCATTCTTGTGAGTCTGTATTATTTCTACAAATCTCTCTGAGGAAAAAGATCAAGGCTGTGTAAAGGCCTTCTGAGAAGCTGGAAAGTGTGCTTGAGCCAGCAGTCTGGCTCTGTCTCACCTGGACGGTGCAGGTTTGCCCCACACAGTTCAGTAGAACTCAGGATCTGCAGAGGGACAAGGGGTCTCTGAAATCTGAGAGAGACAGCACAGGTGCACACCTCAGATCCACAGACCGGCTTCCACACGCTCATACCCAGTTCTCGGTAATGAGATACGCCAGCTTTGATATTGAAGAGGCAGGGAGCAAACTGTTAAAACTGTGCAGGGACTGCTTGCAGTGTGCTGAAATGTTGGCTTAATCCACAGATGTGCTGACAAAACACACAGTTCATCATTTCTCTGCCTGTCTCCCTTTTATTCCCTGTCATGGCTTTGGCATACATTTTATGTTGGATGTCCTTTGTTTTTTGTCTAGTCTTGTCCACGTGCTGAGTTAGAGTTGAATGACCTTCACTGAGAAAACATACACGCTCACACAGATACGCATATGCATGCACATACACACACACACACACACACACGCTCGCGCACACACACACACAGATATGCACATGCATGCACACACCCACACACATGCACACATACACATACAAACACACACATGTGCATGCACACATACATACACAGGAACACACATGTACATACATACGAACGCACATGTACACACGAACACACACACCTGCATGCACAGTGCTGATGTTTTCAGGGTGGATAGTCATGTTTTATGTAGCATTCATAATTTTTTTTCAGACACAAGGATTTTCATCATTTGTTGTCAATAGAATCTTCTGCCGACTGCCTCTCTTACCAATAGTATTTGATCTCTTTGCAGCCTACTGGTCAACCTAAATCAAGGAATGCACAGGGAGGGCTGTCCCAATCCTGAAATTCTAGCAGTGACCTTTTTAAAGCCACATGGGAACAAGTAAACCTGTGCTTTAAACTGCTTGTTAGAAAAATGTGCATATATATATATACATATATATACATACACAAATGAAATCTGAGATATGTGAGATACACCATAACACTAAATAAAAAGTCATGTCTGTGAAGATTGAAGGAAATACCACATGAAAGCCATTTTAATTATATTTATTTATGTGTATATATATGTGTGTGTGTGTTATTTATGTGTGTGCCTTGGTGAACGTGTGGCGGTCAGAGAACAACCTGCAGGCATCTCCTTCCACCATGCAGATCCTGGAGATTGAATTCAGGCTGGCAAGCCTGTCAGCAAGCACCTTTACCTGCTGTGCCATCCTGGAGGCTGGTAACATTACATTTTAGGGTATTTTGTGTGAAGGGTTGTAGCAGGGAGTCCATATCAATGCCTAGAAGCTGGGGGTGTGGAGGTGGCATTTTCTGACACCGAGGACATGTTGCATGAATGTGGAGCCACAGACCAAACCTTTCCTTGCAGACCACAGTTATATGAAAAAGATCCGGTGCCACAATCCCACTGCATGGTAACTTCTTGTGAATAAGCCCTGACTTCAGAAGCCAGGAGCTGGCTCTGGCTTGTCTTCCTACTCTGACACGGCATCAGGGGACAGCAAGCATGGGGTTGACACAGAAACCCTCTCCTATTTTACCTTGAAAGTATGGTCTACAGAGCAGGGTTCTGGTATCTCCAGGAAGCTTGTTAGGGATGCAGAGACAGAAGCATCACATAGACACCCAGGGAGAACCTGTAATGCACTCTCCTCCCGGTGTGCGAGCCTCACTTCCTCAAGTGATATGTGGGTCAGCTAAGTTCCCCCCAGGGTGACCTCTGCTGCGGCTGTCTTTGCTTCCAGGTCAGACTGTAGATGAGGAGATCCCAGGCAGGCTTGCGGCACATGTCCAGTGCACAACTCTTATGCACGTGCTTGTTGATCTCACCATTGGCCCGGGAATGAGAACTCCTGGGATTAAATTGGCTGTTTCTGCGTCATCACCCCACTCTTCCATTTCAAAAAGAGGACACCACTTGAATAATTATCCTATTCCCAGCTGAATACTAATAATTACTGATAATTATTGATGATTAAACTCTAAGCATCACTATCATGCAATAAAGGCTATTATTCCTCTGTAGGAGAAAACTCTACACCCTTCTACAGCTACCAAGTGTTGCTTTCCAACCCATTGCCTATCAACTTATATATGCATTAATTTATGTCTCTGTAGATCCAAACTGTAATTTTTTTTTGTGATGTAGACACACACACATACACACACACATGCACACACACATAAAGAGAAAGAGGGGGAAGAGGAGAGGAAGGGGGAGCGGAGGGGGAAAAGGAGAGGAAGAGACAGAAAGAGACAGAGACAGAAAAAGAGATATTCTGGGGGGTACACTAATTTCATAGTGGGTCACTTTGGACTTATTCAGTTTTCATTCCTATTTTATACATGTGAACCAGATTTTAAACTCTCAAGGACCTTGAGTTGTGTGCTTGTGACCTGTTTTCTTGGACAGTGTGGATGTATAGACTTTGTCGGGCCAGGCTGCAGGATAGTTAGGAATTCTCCACATCTCTGAATAGATACAGACACTGGACAGACTGACACTTGCCAGGCAGAGCAATCACTTGTTGGAAATATGGACTCAGGTCCCTGGCTTGCTGAGGGCACTGTTGGCTTCCAGCATCTGTGACCCCGAACAGAAATGTATTGCCCCACATGTGCCTGCACAGAGGCCTGGGAGTGCTTATGGCCGTGGGACACAGAAAAGGCTCCTGTGGTGACAGGGAGGTGGCCACCCTGCAAAGCCCTCAGAACAGTGTTGCAGGACTTGGAGCTGATATTGTCTCTTTAGTTGGTAAACGCTGCTGTTTCCCTTCCCAGCCTCTCTCAGGGTAAGCCCAAGACTTCGAATGGAAGCTCGATTTAATCAATACTTTGTTAAATTAAAATTCTCTGAAATATTTGTTTGGGTTGACATTTACAGCTCGTGCTCGGTGTCGCTGATTGCTTGATTGCCTTTGAGCGACAATTAGAAAGAATTTTCTGTAGTATTTTCAGCCATGGCTTGACAGACAAGTGCAGACACTGAAGGGACCAGGGTCCCCGTGAGGTGAGCTTTAAACCTGATTTAAATGTATAAAGTTGATGTAGAAAAATGACTGTGTAATGCCAAAGACACATCACCTGAGGGTGGTCCACACAGTGGAGTTCGGCTGAGAGTGAATTATTCTTGTGTCGGTCTGAACCAGTGCATGTGTGGAAGGCCACCAAAACGCAGTTGGATTGATCTAGAATGTAAACAAACAACTAGAAAAGATCTAAGTACCGACAACATGAAAACAAAGGGCCTTTTAAAAGAGCTGGAAAGAGCTCATCAGTTAACAGTGTTTGCTGTTCTTCCAGAGGACCCAAGTTCAGTTCCCAGCCCCTACATGGAGTAATTCACAATGACCGGGTAACTCCAGGTCCAGGGGATCCAGGCAATGCCATTTTCTGCTATCCACACTTAAGAGCATGTGTTCCCTCTACATGCATATGCACATAATTAAACATGAAACAACCCTTTAAAAGTAGAATCTTTAAGAGCCATGTTTTATAACGAAGGAATGAGGAGGGCTAACCATAAACTGTGTAACGAGTGTGGCAGCTTCACTGGGCTGCTATGTGAGCGCTTTGTAGACCTGATGGCTGTGCAGCACAGCTCCCACTGGGGTACCTTCAGCACCTAAGCTCATACAATGTCCTGTGACAGGATTTTAGGAAAGCCTAAAAGGTCGGGATGGGGGGACTGGTTTCCATGTGAAGACAGTTTGTACGTGTCCTGGGCATGCCAGACACATGGCCTTTTCTTGTGCCTGCCCTTCACCTCGTAGCTCTTAAGCAGTGGAGCATCACCAATGCCACAGCCATGGGTCTAACTGTCATGGTGGTGTGGTGTCCCTGGGTGGATGTTGTAGGCGTGATCAAGTCCATTTTGGGATCTCCTCCATGGGAGAAATGCAACATGAAACATAGAATGAGAAAGACTTGAGAGAAGACAGGACCCTTTTCCTGTAAATTGGATGACACTCCCAGGGTCCCTATCTTGTTGTCTGACCCACAATTGGAAGATCCAAACCACAACAGAAACCATGTCATGTCTTACTAAAAGGGACTGCACTTGGAGGAAGTTTGTGTTTCCAATGCCACTGTATCTCAACAAGCAGAGGAAGATACACAGTTCTGCAGACCATCAGGAAGTATCTGGGGCTCCAGTTTCACCCTGGAACTTGGTTTTCCATGTGGTTCGTGACCAAGTCTCTTCATGATTCTGACAGCTTCCTCCTTGGGCTGTGGAGTGCAGATGACACTTGCTAATGCCCAGACATCCTCTAGGAGGTCCACACAGGATGCTGATTAGTGGTTTCTGGACTATCATCTGTCCACATGTCCAGCAATTGCTCGAAAGAGACTACCGGCTGCTTGGTGCTGTGCCTCCCACAGAGCTTCCTTTTCTTATCTCTAACACAGACCGCTCAAGTTACCTTCAAGAAAAGTCGAACCCAGTCAGGCTGGAGAAAGGGTCCGTGTGGAGATTTGGATCTAAAAATTGACACACTTCTTGGCACCTGTTAAGGTTTGAGTCTGAAATGTCTTTCACATTTTACTAAGAGGTCAATTCCTTCAAAGTTCTTTGGGATGGAAATTAAATAAATATCTTTATTCAAAGGTGCCTATGGAAACCCAGGAAGTGTGGATTATTAGTGCCCACTGTGACCCTGGGATCTCTGGAATCCTGGTTGAATTTACTTACATTAAAAAAAAAAGTCTCTGAAGTTCTTGTACCCTTCTGGAAAACCA
The DNA here is from genome assembly GCF_011064425.1 of Rattus rattus. Classification (NCBI taxonomy): domain Eukaryota; kingdom Metazoa; phylum Chordata; class Mammalia; order Rodentia; family Muridae; genus Rattus; species Rattus rattus. The sequence goes on from NC_046166.1 coordinate 72,792,265, forward strand.
ACATAAGAAATGGCTCGTTGTGGAGAGACACTGAGTGAGTGTGAAGCAGCAAGCTTTGTGCACTTCAGGAAGTCAGAGCCCTAAAACTGACACTGTCCCTGCAGAAGCACAGGCTCCTGCTGGCTCCTTCTGTGCAGATTGGATGGTGAATTCACAAGGGGAGAAATGCTGTGGCTGTGCCTGTGACTGCTTGACGCCAGCAGGCTCTGAATCCTGGGATGCTCTGCAGATGTTAGGAGATGCAGACTGGCCGGTGGGCGTGGCTCACTAGGGGCGGACTGGCTGGTGGGCGTGGCTTACTAGGGGCGAAGCCTAGAACATTTATACCTGCCAGCTTCCAAATGTTCCTTGTTCATCCGGTGGGTGAGAGGCGCTTCTCAGTTTCTGCCACCTCACAAATTGTTTCTGTCAAGCATGATTTTGGTCACTCCAATGGGAAGTAACCAATACGAATGCATGAACTGTTTTTTAAGGTAAAATCTAACTCCGTAAATGAAATCTTAGTTTCAGAAGTTCGTTATTCTTAGACCATTTATATGGTATTGCTATGCTTCTGGGCAGAACGCCCACCATGCCCAGAGCCCAGCATGGTGTTGATGTCTACTTCACCCCACCGCCACCCTGCCATCTTGGTCTGCTTACCTAGCCATAAGAGATGCGATGGCTCGAGTACTGTGACCTTCCCACTTCTCCCTGTACCCTGGCCGTCATCTGAGGTCATTTGTCCCAAATACTCGATCTGTTATTAATATTATCTTGGCTATTCGTTTTTATGTATGTTGTGGTATATGCACATGTATTCATTTGTGCACACCCATGTGTATATGTGTAGGGGCCAGAGCTTAACACTGGATGTCCTCCTCCCTGCTCTCTGCTTCTTCGTTCGCTTGCTTTTGATTTGCTGTTTTGTTTTTTTTTTTTTTGTGTTGTTTGCCTGTTTTTTTTTCTTTTGAGACAAGTTCTCTTCACTAAACCTGAAGCTCATCAGTTAGACTGGCTGCTGGCTTGCCAGTGAGTTCCAGGGACCCACCTGTCTCCACCCCGCAGTGCTGGGCTTAGAAACTCAGCACCAGGCTTGGTTTTTACATGGGCGCTCGTCATCAGAAGTCAGGTCCTTGTGCCTGTGCAGCAAGCACTTTACCGACTGGTCGGCCTTCTGCTTCTGTACCCAGAAGCAGACTGATCGGAGACTGATCATTCTGCATAGGAAAGAGTAACATGGCGGCAACCTGTGATCTGAGCACTGCGTTCTTCAATTTCCTTATGGGACACCTTGTTCCAGCTCTGCAGTCTCAGAGACCCAAGGAGGGGTTGACTGATAGGGGACGCTTGCCAGGGCTGCACTCTGCTCTCAAGTCCCCATGCACCCATCACGATGCTCGGACACATGCTCGTGACACAGGGACAGATGGCAGGGGCTCCGCTCATGGTCACAGGCAGCTCAGCGTCATTCAGCAGCAGAAAGGGTCTTCGCCAAGGTCAGAGGATTGGCCAGTCATGCCTTAGAGAAACATTATCGTAAGTTATAAATCAGTAGACCAAACAGAATCCCTAATGAACAGGGTAGCCGGCAGCCTCGGATCTCACAGAAAATTCCTTCCACAAAGCAGTCAGTGTTTAAAGAGGCAGCAACCATCTCGGGGAGTATTTTAACTAGAAAGACCTCTGTGCTTGTCCCCGTTTTAGGATACACGTAGTGGACAGGAGACTAGGAATCCCCCTGGAAGTCCAGCCTAGACCTTTCCCACAGCTAGTGCAGCCTCTTGAGGAAGAGCTGTATGGAGGTGGGAGAGTGGCAGGGCTCAGCCTACAGCCCACAGCAACACAGCGTCGACAGAAGGATCATGACCGACTTGGATACTGGTTTATCAGGGGCAAATCCTGCTGGAAGTTCTGAATGCGGCCCTGCTGAGGGGGCTGGGGTGGGCCTTCCTTATTCCCACAATGCCCTGCCTTCCTGTCTCTTTGCTATTTTGCTTTCTTCTCTATTTTGCGTCCTCTCTTTTGAGCCAAAGGCACCACTGTCTGTCACATTCATTACAAAACATGATTGTGAAATATCTCATGCACCAGTCAGCTCAGTGTGCTCCAACCAGGGCAACTGCCCCGAGTCATCTTTAGGCCATTAGCAAGCGGGGGCTGTCACTGTTCCTGGACAGACACCTTCATCTTGCCAGCAAAGAGATGAACTGGTCTTTTTTTCCCCTCACACTTCTCAAACCCTAACTGTCGGTCCTGAGATTTCATTTATCTATGAGTTAGTACCAAAAAGTATGGGTGTGGTCAGCCTTCTGATTTTTTGAAATTTTTTGAGTGTTTTCATGCCACTTCAAAACATTATTTTATCAGAGACCTATGAGGGCTAACTCTGCAGTTCACGGAAAAATATTCCACCACTGTGAGTTATATAATATTGGAAACTGTCAGTCTAGACAGTGCTGGGAAGGCCCCAGTTGGAATACATTCCTATCCAAGGAGAGCAGTTTGGCAATGGAATGCTGAGCTCCTGGCTCCCTGTCTCTGCCACTCTCCCTCTACTCCTCTCCTGTTTAGCCCTCACAGCCTGTGCCTTCAGGCCCAGATGGATAGGGGGAAGACAGGGCTGCTTTGCGTTTTCTGTGGACTTAGGAGTGGGTGTGCCTCAGGTCTGTGTTCACTGTGGGATTTCTCTCTGCGTCCTTGCTGCCCCAGTAGAGCAAAGTTTTAATGGGTCAAGAGGCAAGAGAAGCAGAACCTCAACAGCGATCACAGAAGATTCTGCCTATGCTCTAAATATATGGAGGAGGGTTACATACAGTCTTGGGCTGCACCATCTTAGGTCTTCCAGGATAGAACACAGCATGCCTGCCCAGTCACTCTTCCAGCATGTGCCTGTGGTGAAATGAGAAGTTCAAACAGCAATAGCAGCTGCAGCTACAACAGCATCAACAAGAGCAATAGCAGCAGCAGCAGCAGCAGCAATAATAACAGTGCAACAACAGCATCAACAAGAGCAATAGCAGCAGCAGCAGCAGCAACAGCAGCAACAGCAACAGCAGCAACAGCAGCAACAATAACAACAGTGTAACAACAACAACAGCAACAGTAGCAACAGCAGCAACAGCAGCAACAGCAACAACAGCAAGAGCAGCAGCAGCAATAACAACAGTGTAACAACAACAGCAACAACAGCAACAGCAGCAAGAGCAGCAGCAATAACAACAGTGTAACAACAACAACAGCAACAGCAGCAAGAGCAGCAGCAATAACAACAGTGTAACAACAACAGCAACAACAGCAGCAGCAACAGCAACAACAGAGCAACAGCAGCAATAACAACAACAGCAACAATAACAACAACAGCAGCAAACAAATAATAAATAACAACAGCAGCAATAGCAGCAGCAGCAGCAGCAGCAGCAGCAGCAAGCCACAACAAAAATTAAAAGAGCAGACTTGACCACTCGACCCTCCCCTCAGATATCCCAGAGCCATCTGAGGGGTGATGGGAAAACGGAAGTTCTTCTCCATGTGAAGAAAGCTGGGCACTGCGATCAGGGGCAGACACAAGAAAATGTGATAGATGAGCTGTCAAAAACATAAGGGGTCCTTTGCAAGCCCAGTTTGGAAGCTAATGAGGCAGGCGTGCTACGATCACTGTACAGGATGGAGCAGCTGCAAAGATCTGGGAGAGAGCTTTCAGCTACTCCTTCCGGAGTTTGGATAAAGGAGAAAAGAGCCCTCTGGCCCCTGGCACATCACCAGAGAGGGAAAGCATACTCAGGAGGAGGTGCTGTGCTACACAGAACTTTAGGACTCCATTGATGGAACCAGTAGCCTCTCAGTTTCTGCTGCCTGCCCATTTTCTAGGGCCCACGTTTGCCCCTGGAAGGTTAGCTTGTCTGCCCCAACAGTAGATTGGGGCACCTGGGGTAAATAGTCAGAGGACCCCACCTACTTATCTTTATAGGAGCCATATGGCTACCACAGCATCTTATCCAACAGAATCCCACAGGTCCTGATGGATGAGAGAGGAAGGACCATTGTCAGTGAATGAGTTTCCCAGACTGTAATTTCTGTCGAGTATCTAGTTTCTTCTCTTCCCCAGATACCAGGAGCCTCCTGTGTGAGGCCACCTTCTGACATCACAGATTCAGGCACTTGGGCATCCCCAACCCTGGTTGGCTACTGGCATCTTCTGTTCTAGCCCACACTATGCTGTTCCCAGGGGTGCTGGTTGTGTAGAGAAGAACAGAGCTCCCCACTCAAGTGAAGATGTAGAGGGATTCTAAAGTGGGCAGACACTGGCAGTGTTGCAGGACAAGGTTTGGGACCTTTATGAGGACACGGAGCCTCCTAGTTAACTATTTCTGAGAAATGCCTTGGTAGTATAACATTTATTTGTTTGTTTATTTGTGCCTAGTAGTTGGCTCTATATGTGGTGTGGTGTGGTGTGGTGTGGTGTGGTGTGGTGTGGTGTGGTGTGGTGTGGTGTGGTGTGTGTAGTCCATGTTGGGGAACTTTTCTTTAGTCATTCCCCAAATTTCATTTAACATTTACTTTGGGGAGGCAAACAATTCTATTAAGAAGCAGGTCAGAAGACCCCGGCAGCAGGGAGAGAGTCTTGAAAACTAACTGTCCTCCACTTTATTTTATGACAAAGGATCTCTTACTGAACCCAGAGCCTGTATTCTGCTATTCTGGCTGATCAATACATTTCAAAGAGGGGCCTGTCTCCAGCCCCAGCTGCCCAATGCTGGTGTTACAGGCATGCACCATCACGTCTAATTTCACCTGGGTGTCGGGGGTCTGACTCAGGTCACCACACACTTTTCTGACCAAGCTGGTAAATACTGACATTTATTAATTAATCCAACAATTTATTAATTCTCAGGTAAGTTATCAGCCACCTTCCATTGGGAGGAAACACGGCGTTTCCTGGAGGGATGAACAGGGCTGACGTGCTATGAGAAGTGCAGACGGCAGCCAGGAGTGCTCTCCTTCCAGAGTGAGCAATTCAATTAGTGCATTCAATTAAAATGATGGACAGCCCCCAGATGCTGCGGGATCTGGTTTCCTCTCCTTCCATCTCACCTTGCAGAGTCTGGAAATGACCCACAGTTGCACCAAGGTCTATGTGATTATTTGAGAGAGCCAGGGCGTCCAGCTTTTTTTTTCCACGAGCCTTTAGAAAACTCTGTCACCCCTCAAACTAGCATGGCTCCTCAAACCAGCATGGCCACTTCTCCTATCTGAGCTTAGCGAGAGAAAGCCCCCCTGAGACAACGGCACACACAAAATGCTATCTTCCTATCCTCTGGCTCAGGAGCCGAGCACACATTTTGTTTGAGTCTCCAGCTCAGAGAGGGTTCTCTGTGGAACCACATGCCTCACAGAGAGGGTAGAGGAGTGAGTGTGTGCTCCTTTCCTGTCCTGTTCTAGGGTTTAAATGGGTAGTTCTGCTGGAGATGACCACCTACACAGAAATATGATTTGCCACGTAGCTCAGAAACGAACTGCTATCAACTGACTTGGAACAAAGATGCGTAGAAGATATACAACCCCATATGAAGGCCCTGTGTGGCCAGCGTGGGGTGTGAGTTACCAGAACTAACAGCTTAGTATGGGTGTATGATCAAGAACCACTGTCTCCATGTGTCATGTGTTATTACTATCAGAACATGGTCTGGCTTTCGCCTTCTCTCTACACGGAGAGCCTTCGAAGGAAAACGTCCATCTGGTTCTTCCTAGAGCCTCAGGCAGAGGTCCTGTGAGATACCAGGTGGGACCTGACTGTTTTTATAGGCAGAAACGTAGATCCGAGGTGCAGTGTTTAAACAGCACTTGCCTCAGTGGCTCTAAACCTCCTGTATTTCCTCAGCCACTGAGCAGGATGTCCCTGTGACCATCACTTCTTGAGTGCTTGGTAACTTCCCAGCGCAGGGCTTAACAATAGCCCTCAAGGTACCTCAGGTGCAATGAGGACTTGGGAGGTGGTTCGCTTTGCCTCATTCCAAGACCCCTTGTTAGCTTGGTGCAATCCTGTGACTCTTGAGACTAGAGCTGAGACATCCTTTCCTGATAAGGTATACAAGTCCTTGACAGGAGATGGGCCTTTTAACAAAGCTTGGATGAGCGGGACAGTGTGGCTGTGGTGCTCACCAGAGCCTCCCACTGGTTGGTTTGTAGCTGGTAGACTCTGCTGCTTCACGGTTTTTCCTGACGCCCAGAGCTGTGCTCCCTTCTCCAATAATAATAATAATAATAATAATAATAATAATAATAATAATAATAATAATAATAATAATAAAAAATAATGATGATGATGAAATAATCTTACTTTATGTATGTGAGCATTTGTCTGCATGCTTGTATGTATGTGCCCCACATGTGTGTCTGGTGCCCATGGAAGCCAGAAGAGGGCATCAGAACTCCTGGAACTGGAGTTACAGATGGTTGTGAGCCATTGTGTGGGTGTAGGGAACCCAAGCTGTGTTCTCTGGAAGAACAGCAAGGGCTCTTCATTGCTGAGCCATTTCTCCAGCCTCAGCTCCTCTCTTTCCAGGGTTAGCAGGACCCCTCACAGGTCTCCCTGGGTAACTCGATACCCTCTCCTCTTCTGTCTGCGTCCCTCTGTGCACTCTCCGAGTGAAGTCCAGTTACCAGTGAGCATCTCTCCACCAGTGAGCCTCTGCCTGCCCACAAGGCAGACCAATTGGCGTGTCGGAGGAAGGAGTGGAGAGGGTAGGTACACTCTGTGGAGACACCTCACGGCTGTGTACATGCAGTGCTGAGTTAAGGTCCAGAGACTCTCAGACTCTTGAGGATACACTTGTCAAACAAAGCAAGGCTGGGTAGCAGAATCGAAAACTCAAGGCCTGCCTGGGCTACAGAACAAGCTGAGGATGTGGATGTGTAAGGACTATCGCAGCAAGACCCTGTCTCAAAATAAAAAAGGAAAAGGGGGTTTCATGGTAGAGAACTTGTTTTGCAAAGGACTGGATTCAGTTCCCACTCCTAGAGACAAGAGAGAGAAAGCAGTAAGAAAAGGAAGAGAAGAAAGGAGGGAGGGATAGAGGGAGGGGGTAGGGGAGGAAGAGGGAGAGGGAGGGAGGAGGAGGGAGTGGAAAAGGGGAGGGAGGGAGGGAGGAAGAGGGATGGAGGCAGGCAGGAACCAAGGTTTATCAGACAGTGAACAAGAGAATAGAGCTTGAGGCAGAAGTACAGCCCCCACATAGGTGCCCAGCTGTGCAGAGGTAGCCAGCTGGAACCACCAGCAGACTTTCCCTCCTTGCTCCAGGTCCCAGACAGAGGGAGGGTGAGCCCTGATGTTCCGTGTGGCCATTTCTCTGCTACTAACAGAGCAGAAAGACACAGGAGGCTTTACCATGTGGGAATAATGGAGCATGGGGCCAGGGTCAGGCTAAGAACAGGGAGGAGAGACCAGCAACGTATGCCTGCTGCCTTGCTCCCCTCACAGCCATACTCTGCAATCCGTCACCATGGTCACACCCTAAGGTAGAGTCCTTCTCTCCTGCCATTGAGGGAAAGTGTGGGATGCTCGGAGGGGCGTAAGTGTCATCGCCATGACACGGATGTCCAGCAACTCCTCACCCTTGCCCTTGCTCTACTCCACTCTCTTACACTGCAGTAGGCTCGCTTCCTTTCAGATTCTCAGTCATATTGAAGTTTGGCTTCTGCTAGGTGGGGAGTCTTCCAAGTTTTCAGATAATTCACTATGAGCGGGCACATGTGGTCCTGCTCTGCCAGCAGTAGTGGGACCTTCTCAGCTCGTAGAGGACAGGACCTGGGGCAAGGGCTGTCCAGAGGTGGCTTGTTTTCCAGACTTAGCAGAGCCACAGAGCCATCTCTACCTTTGTTGGTATCTGGACCTCTGCTGGCGATGAGCAAAGTTTTGTTTCCTGTGGTCTAGGACAGGCCTCCCTCTGGGGTCTGGTCATGTGCGTGCTCGTCGCCTCTTGAGATGGCAGAATGCCTCCAAAGTCTGTGGGCAGTGCCTCCATGTATTTGCCTCGCCTAGTTGGCTGGATGCCACCGAAGTCTCTTCTCGGAGATTTAAACGGTAGTGGGAGGAGTAGTGCATGGCATTCTTCAGCTCCTGACTGAGGCAGACCACGGGCCAGGTCTCTCTGTTTTGCTTCCTGCCATGAACTCCATTGATAAGAGGGAACTGTATCCGTGGGGCTCTCATTGTATGCCCATGCCGGCTTCTTTTTATGTCAGGTCGGGGCTCCCTGGGAAACACCAGCAGCTCGCTTTAGGAGAGAGAGCAGCACCTGCTATCTCTCCCTGCACCCGCCTCCCACTTGTTCCGAGTTCCTTCAGGACAGGCGGTCTTGACTACAGCCCTGTTGTCTGTCACGTTCCAAGGCACTGGGAAGTGACTGATGTCTGCTGACCCCAGGTCAAGTTCTTTCTCAGAATTTTATGAGCCATGTGATCTTGTGGCGGTAATAACAATAAAAAAACGCATGTAGCACCCGACTGTGACTACTGGATGTTTGCTACGTGTCAGGTGTGGTCCTGGGCTCTCTCCAGCACATCAAAGCTGCACCCTGGGAGGAGGGGCACCACAGACCTTCCCAGGCTAATCCAAAGAATGCCAGGGATAAAGCCTAAGTGTCAGTGTACTTTGCTTTCCGTAAAGCTCTGGGCAAACCGGCTGTGCTATTGATTGATCCTGTAGGAACACCTTCCTGACTCACAGTGGACAGCACAAGGGGTGTGGCCAGGAGCTGGGTCAGGTTTACACCGCTCTGCACAGAGGGGTCCCCCTGACTGCAACTGAAGCAGAGCAAGTGAAGGCATGGAGGGGCCGACTTCAGACAAGATCCCAGCTCTTCAAATCCACCACCCTGCATACAGAGGCCAGCCAAGTGTCACATCCACTCGACACCGGTCCCCACACTGGTGCCTCAATTTAAAATAAAGCTAACATTCTGTGGCATAGTCTGAAGCAGGAGAGGGGCCCAGTCAGCTTGCCAGGAATACCACTGCTACAAATCTAATCCGGAGGCTTCCGTGGAAGTCCGATAATTGCCACTTAAAAATTATGTTGGACCTCTTTCAGCGACTTTCTTAGTCATTCATCTAGAGCTAATTATTACCAACGCATGTTTTATTGTCCCAAGTTATGTGCTAAGTGTGCATTCTGTGTGTACTTTGAACTCAACTATACAATTTGCCCCCCGGATACTGGAGGGAAATTGTGTTTTCCAAGAGCAAACTTTAACCAAAAGGCAGGATTTTATTAAAGGACCACAAACACTTGACAGTTGTGTGCATGTGTGTATTAACAGTGCCGCGTGATGAATTATGTATGTCAGAATCGTATGCTGAAGCCATAACCCCAGAAGCTCACAATCTGGCCTTATTTGGAGACGGGAGCTTTGCGGAAGCCATTAAGGCAAGACTTCATGGCTCTCAGGCAATGGTGTCTGGTTCTCCTGAAAGGAAAACTATGGGCACAGATACACACAGAGGGGACATTCTGTGGGAACGAGACAGCACTCAGGGAGAAGCACCAGAGACCAAGGAACCCAGGGTGACTAGTATTTCACCAGAGGCTGAGAGAGGAACCAGGACATGCTCCCTCCAGCCTCAGAGGGACTACTTTGTCACTGCCACTCCGTCCTCCTGGCTCCGGTCTGGCAGAGCACAGTCCTGTTGTTGGAGCCATCCGTGCATTCTACGACAAAGAGGCCTCAAACTAATACACAGTTGCATATGTTAAGGAGCCATTAAGACGGACGGATGACTGACAGCAGGTCCAGCAGCCAGTGGGTAACAGAATCTTTTTCTTATCTACTTTATGTGTACAGGCACGTTAACATTTTTTATTAAAAATTATGTAAAATCAACACTCGAAAAAGTGCACATAAGTGCACAGGTGGAAGGTTTCCCAAGAGAACACACCTGCCTCCCACCGCCATTCAAGTTAGGAAAGCAATGTGTGACTGGTGGCATTGAAAGCTCTCCTCCTGTGTTCTGGACACTGCATTTGCCACCGCTCCCGGAGCTCCAGTAGCACAGACTACTTTATAAAGTCAGGAGCAGACGCCAGCTGCCTTGTGGTCATCTGCTATCCATGTGTTACCATTGGTCCACGGCATTAGGGGTCCACACACAGGTGGAAGTCTGTTGCAGGAATATATTACACCATGTCCCCTTAATTCACCATTAAAGGATGTACGGCTGTCACCGACAGAGGGGCTGGAGAGCTTTGAATTCTGGTTTTTGTGTACATCCATCTGCAGTCTGGGTGAACATGAAGCCAGGGGCGGAACTGTCTAACTGAAGAGCATGCAAGTTGAGTGTTAGCTGATGCTTCACAGGACCTGCCAGCATTCAGACTGCCATTTATATTCTTCCTCCCCTTCCCCTCTCTCCTTCTTTCCCCTCCTTGGTGCCAGTCTGTTTCTCTTCCCTCTATGTTGTTTACCACTGAGGTCACACCCTACTTTCTGGCTGCCCTTGTCCTGTGATTCTGGCTGTTCCATAGACCCTTCAGCGATGTGTTCTTTCAGCCTTGGCTTTTAAAGTCGTTGCTTTTCTTGTCCGACCTTTGAATGCAGAAGGTAGAAGTTCCCCATCCTGACAGGTGTCTCATTGGAGACGTCTGCTGCACCCAGGTGCATTGCGAAGTCCACTTCATGTACTTTATTCTACAAAATCATCTGTCTGTCTGTCCGTCTGTTCATCCATCTGTCCGTCCGTCTGTCTGTCCATCCATCTGTCTGTCCATCTGTCCATCCATCTGTCCGTCCACCTACCCATCCATCCATCCATCCATGCATCCATCCATCCATCCATCTGTATATAAGCTCTCTTCAGACACACCAGAAGAGGGCATTGGATCCCATTACAAGTGGTTGTGAGCCACCATGTGGTTGCTGGGAAATCGAACTCAGGACTTCTGGAAGAGCAGTTTGCCATACTGTACATAAGGTACTTTGATCCGATTTCCTCCCTACCTCGCTTACATGTCCCTCCCCTCCACCACTGGCCCCCCAGTCCCCATCCAAGCCTCATGGGTTGTTTTCCACCTATGACAGAGAACATGGAAACTTTGCCTTTCTGAAGCTGCCTGATTACTTAATAAACGATACCCACTTTCCCAGAAATGGTGTGTCTGTGGTCTTCTTATGGCTAAGTAACAGGCCCTTGTGTGCACCAACCACAACTTCTGCTTCTGTGCATCGGCTGGGCACCTGGGCCAGTTTCATATGTAGACTGCTGTAGATGGTGCAGAGAGCAGAGCATGTGGTCATCTCTGTGGTGTGCTGGCTCTTACAGAAGTAGTATAATGGGTCCGTGGTGGCTCCATGTTTAGCTTCTTCAAGGGCCTTCATGGAGGCCCCTCCAGTCTGCACGCCCACCGACAGAGCCTAGGCTTCTTTCCCCACCCCATTGTCATCAGCATTTGCTGTCTGCTTTCTCTGTGGTAGCCATTCTGACTAGGATGACAGGACACCATACTGTCACTTTGGTTTGCATTCCCTTGACATATAAGGATATTAAACATCTTTTAATGTAATTATGGGCCATTTGGGTTTCTTCTTTTGCAAAGCGCACATTCAGCCGTTTTCCCATTGTGTTTTCAACTACTTATATTAATTAATTTATTAGTTTGTTTATTTATATTTATTTTGTTTTTTTTTTCTTTTCTCTTTTTTTCAGAGCTGGGGACCGAACCCAGGGCCTTGCGCTTGCTAGGCAAGCGCTCTACCACTGAGCTAAATCCCCAACCCTATTTTGTTTTTTCAAGGCAGGTTTTCTCTATGTAGCCTTGGCTGTCCCGGAACTTACTCTGTAGACCAGGCTGGCCTCGAACCCAGGAATCTACCAGCCTCTGCCTCCCAAATGCTGGGATGTGTGTGCCAACCGCACTTTTACTTTAGTGATGACGCTCATGAATGAAGTTCTTACCTCTAACGAGGGATAGTCTACCTTCCTGCTTCCACTCCTGGGTACCACGTTTTCCACAAGTGTTTAGGGAATCTTTACTCACCTAGAGTTCATGAAAAATCTTCACACATAGTTAGGGCTTCAGCCTGGTTGGGCCCTTCTCTTTGTTTGGTGCGAGGTTGAAATAAACACACTTGCAAACACATTACACAAGGGTGTGTAAAATACTAGAACCCACCACCCATCGGTTGGAGCACATGCTCTTTGCTTTTGCTCCTATTGAAGATCAGTTCAGCTTTTCTACAGTCTTTGCGATTTCCCTCATCCCGAAGTACCTGGCGGTGATTTTGCTGAGAGTGAGTTCATCCATCCATAGATGAAATCCGCCCCTAATCCACGAACAAAGACTCTTTCTATGTATGTGTGTATGTACGGATGTATGTATGTATATGTATGTATGTGTGTATGCACGGATGTATGTATGTGTGTGTATGTATGTATATGTATGTATGTGTGTATGTATGTATATGTATGTAGGTATGTATTGTGTGCATGTAAGTATGTAGATGTGTGTGTAAGTAGGTATCCATGTGTGCTTTAACTTTTTCCCATTCCAGTGCTTCTGCTCCTCTTACTTCCTTGGTAGTCTTTTTGGTTGTTCCAGACAGAGCTTCTCTGTGTAACCCAGACTGTCCTGGGATTTGTACTGTACATCAGACTGGCCTTGAACTCACAGAGATCCACCTGCCTCTGCCTCCTGAGTGCTGGGGTTAATAGTGTGTGCCACCACTGGCCGGGCCCTTGATGTTTTTTTTTTTTTTTTTTTAACTGCTGGTGTAGCTTGTGCAGCTCACAGTGTAGGAGCCCATGGGATCATCACCACATCGGAGCCCACGAGATCGATCCTGGGTTACAGAAGTGTGTCGGCACTAACACGCCGACTTCGTCCTCATCTGCAGACAACCTCTGCCCTTTTAGAGCTTGTCCTTGAAAATCCTGTTTCCTATGGTTAAATACACATCTGCCTCTTTTTGTTTAGCCTTCATACATTTTCTTGCCTTAAAGTGTCGGCGAGGAGCACCAGGAGGACAATTTGACCCAAGTGCTGACAGTGGCTCATGGCTGAGCTACGGAGTGCGGCTGGGACTCCTCGATGGAAAGGTCGTTTCTATTGCAACGAAGTAACCTCGTCAGATTTTAGGCGCTCCCTCTTACCGCTAATAATGATTTAAAAGATTCATGCCTCTAATTGGATTTGATAAGGTAATTATTCATACATACCAAGATTTGATTATTAGTGTAATGGATTATAGTGATTGAACAAGTTGCTTTTTCCCTACCTTAGCCTTCTGAGTGTTGGGTTCCAGGCGAGCCTCCGCTCTACAAGAACTCATTTTTTAACGTTGAGCGTCCCATTCCATGTCCCGTTTGAACGCTGAATTTGCATTTTAAGTGTCAACTCCACCGCAGTTCGGTGTCCTGCTTATTGAATGCCTTGATGATTTAATTTTCTAGTTTTGTGTCTTGGAAATTTACGTCTGGACAGTTAGGCCCGCTCCGGTTCCAGACCTCATCCCTTCAGTAACAGAACCAGCTGTACGCAGTTCATTTTGGATCTCCTGGGCCCCAGAGCACCCCTCTCCTGGGTCTACCTCACAGTCAGCAATCTCCCTTGGAAACAGCTTGACAGGCAACCCTGTTCATCCTGGCCTTCCTGACCTGTGTGGCTCTGCTGTGGGGCAGATGCCCCAGTCCTTCACCTTGGCTGTAGCTTAATTACAGCATCATCACAGGCTGCCCTTACACTACAGTCCCTTATTGACACCACGTTTCCCCATTACCTGCAAGCTAAGGGCACACCTGAGACACCCACCAGCTTCTTGCGGTCGGTTCCACCCCTGTCCATTTACTTAGGGTCACCTTTTAAGTCTGTGGCCCAGCTTGGTGCCTCTCAATACTTGCCACCTGTGGGGATGGGAAAACCAAAGCGGCAATGGGCTAGCCCTGGGGAGCTCAAGGAGGGGCCAGCTTGAGCAAGCACAGGTGGGAGCGACAGAGGCTGACCTACAGTCTGAATTTCTAGGGAACATGGCTTCCCAAGGCTTCTATGCTGTGCCACACAGCCATCTCTGGGGAGTAGGGAAGGAAGAGAGAGCACTTTGCCAAGGTGTCCCTTCTCGAAACCCCTATTATGGACTTCTCTTTCATTCCAACTCAGCGATGGTGAGAAGGGATGTAAGAAGTGCAGTGAGACCTGCTCTCCCGGGAAGGAGGAGGCCAGGGCACACTCAGGGCACACTCACATAACTGTCCTGCAGTTGTGGGACCAGGGGAAGGAACCCAGTGATCTGGAACAGTGCTAGCAAAGGACATTTGCCATCAAGCTGTAGGAAACGAGGGAGTGAGGATGGCAGAGGCCACTTTTGTTGTGCTTTAAACCACTCTGCTCCATGACAGCATTGCTGTGAGTGAAACTTAACACTGGATAAGGGTGGGGCTCAGTTAATTCCAAGGAAAGAAAAAGGAAGAGGGGAAAAAAGGGGGATGAAACAGTGGGATACATTGTATCTTGCATTACAGTGCCAGCTGGATTTCCTGACCGCTAACAGTCACCCCAAGAATGGGCTTCCTAGTCTTTCATCCCGAAGGTGTCTTTTTTCCCCTTGTTTGTTTGTTTTATTTGTTCTGTTTGCAGACAGGGTCTCAGTATAGTTCTGGCTGTCCTGGAACTCACTACAGAGAGCTCCCTGCCTCTGCAAGCCCATGCTGGAAATAAAGGCATGCACCACCATGTCTGAGGACATGTATTTCAAAACTTATTGTTAAGGGGAAATTAGGGTCCACTCTCCAACCAACCAGCAGGGCTCCTTCCAGGACAGGGTCCCACAGAGGAGCAGTTGAGCAGCAAAGCCCAATAGTGGGTGGAGGTGACAGCCACACACTTGAGGGGTCCGTGGGACTAACAGCATGGGGAGCTTTAGAGGCAGGAGGGTGGAAGGTGTCATAGTCCACGTCTCTCCCACAAATGTAGGAGCCCTCTCCCAGGAGAAGTAGGAAGGGGTACACAATGCCCCCAGTGAATCTAAGAAAAAGAAACAGTTCCTGTTGGAAAGGAGATTCCTCCCTCAAACACAAGACAGGAAGAAGCTCCAGGAGCTCCAGATGACCTCCACGAAATCTAGGGACATGAGCAACACATCGAAGGATTAGTGAAATTCACAGCGGAGGTGGCAGTGTCTTCTGGGAAGGGTTGTAGTAGAGACAAAGCCTTCGGGGGTTGGACGGAAGGGTGAGCAAGAAATGAGAAGAGATGTGGAGCCGTCCCAGAAGGAAGACAGTGAGACAGAAGGAAGAGATGAACAAATGTTTAGGGAGAAGGCTGCGGATGGCTCTGCAGCATAAATACTTGCCGAGCAAGCACGAGGACCTGCGTGCAGACCTCTATCAGTGACATGAAAAATCATGGCAGGGATGCATAACCTAGTGATCCCGGCTCTGTGGACCTGAAGCTCCCTAGCCAGACAGGCTAGCCATGTCTGCGAGACCAAAGTTCAATGAGAAACTGTCTCAAAATGAAATCAAGGCGGGGAGTGACTGCAGAAGACACCTGCTGTGGACCTACAGCCACACACGCACGTGCGACCCTTGCATCATCAAAAAATTAATTTGGCTTCCCTGACGGCAGTGTAGAGCTTTATGCAGAAAAAGGTGGCCATCCCCAGGCAGAGTCTATGCTACGCTCTCCTAGGAGGGCTTGCGGTTCGAAGGGCCTGCTATGGGGGTGCTTCAGTTACCTATGGAGAGTGGGGTCGAGGGCTGCAAGGCTGTGGTGTCTGGGAAGCTCCGAGGACAGAGCGCAAAGTCCATGAAGCATGTGGACGGTCTGATCACTCACAGCAGAGACCCTGTTAACTACTGTGTTGACCACTGCTGTGCATGATGTGCTCCTCACACAGGGTGTGCTGGACATCAAAGTGAAGATCATGCCGCCCTGGGACCCAAGTGGTAAGATTGGTCCCAAGAAGCCTCTGCCGGATCATGCGAGCATTGTGGAACCCAAAGATGAAATCCAACCCCATCTCAGAATAGAAGGGTGGGAAGTCAGAGCCACCTGCCCTGTCCCAAGCCATGCCTACAACATAACAGGGTCTTAGCAGCTGCACCCAGAGGCTGGATGCTGTCTTGTAAAGACGTTTAATAAAATCTTGAGTAAAGAGAAAAAAGTTAATTCATAGATTAGATAGAATTTCGCAACATGTAAACAGCAAAACAAAGAGGAAGCATTTTAACACCATTGGTGTTTTTAACATAAAAAGCTAAAACAGGACCTTGTCTTCAAGTCTGTGGTACCACCAGGTCCAGGATCTAATCCAAAGACCCTACTGTAGGTGGAGGAGCCCTCTGGGTATGCAATGAAATTATCCTTTTGAAGAAAAGAAATTCAGATTGCCTTTGGAAATTCTAATGGCGATGTGAAATGATATTTGTTAATACCAGAGGGAAAAGTAAGCCAGCAAAAATATTCCTTATTTCAGCACATGGTGGTTAAATATGAGGTTGAAATGCTATTATACATTCAGAAACTTAGAGAGCCTTGTTCTCACTAGGTTCTCCCCAAAGAATGTGCTAGAGAAATTGGTCCAGACAATCAAATTAATAAAAGGACAATAAGGAGACCCGGGAAAGTCTGCAGGTGAGACTCCAGGGCATGAGGGGGCCATAGCCTCACTGGTCACCAGACAGAACCGGCGTGGGAAGCCCCACGAGGGACAGTCCAGAGCACATTGAGAACCAGCGACCAGCCGTCCCTCAGACCCAAACCCAGTGACCACATCTCCCCAAGACCAGTTGGACCACTGAGATAAGAGTCTTCTAGTAGGAAGAAAGGCTGAGACTTTCCTGGTGCTGATAAACCCTGAGGTCAACACAGGGGATGTCATGCTTCTGGGAGGCCTGTGCAGTCTCAGGGATGTAACTCACATTTCCACGGTCAAAGGCGAGGTGACGATGAGTTATCCGGAAAGTCCTCTTGTCTTTTGCGTATCTTTTGGTACTTTCCAAAATGTCCTACTCTGAACACTTATTCACTTTACACATCTCAGAAGTTTTTAGAATCTCCTTTTATCCATATATATTTTTTTCTCTTATGTGTTTAAATATTTAAATATCTAGAGGGAAGGGGTCATCACGTCTGAGGAGTTGATTAGTGTGACTTTAAAATTCTGGTGAAAGACAAGACTGGTCTGATGGGTAATCACCTCCCTTCCCTGGGCAGGGCACTGTCCCCCTGGGGAGGCTCTGCTGGGGGCTCAGCCCTATGCAGCTCTTATGTTACAGTTTCCTTATCTACTGGTGTTCCCCGTAACTGGCTCTGCATAGGTGGTCACTGGTTCTCTGCTTTAAGACAATTCTCCAGGAACTTTTGTTTTCCATCGCAAACCTTATTACGCCTCCTCTCGCAGCCCTCCTGAGGCCAGCAACCCATCACCAGCCATCCTGCACCATCCAAGGATCACCTGGTTTCATCCCTTGGAGTAAGGGAAGTTTGTGGCCCCCCAGGCCTTGGGGCACCTGCATTATCCACTGTTCCTCTCCACTGGTTTTCAGCCTGTGTCCTCTCTGTCCTGTTGTCACTCTCCCCTGCTCTCCTGTCTTCTTCTTAGACCTGTTCCCTCTGCCTCTCTGCTGTCCCTGGGTGGACGGCTCCTAGCAAATGATGAGATAGCACTGGATGGCTGGGATCCTCCTGCACCTCTCATCCTGCTGCCTCTCTGACTCCTGTCCTGACTCTCAGAGCCCCTCGCCTTACAGTCCTTCCTCTCCATGCCTTCCTTTGGTCTTTCAGAAAGCCTTCTGTGCACCCATCACCCATAACAGCCTATATTCATTTTCAACATGCAACATCCTTCAACTGTTCTGAACCTTAACTCAAATACAGCCTGGTATGCCCACATATGATTATCTGCAAGATCACTGGATGTGTGAGCTTAAGAGCCTCTCTCTCTCTCTCTCTCTCTCTCTCTCTCTCTCTCTCTCTCTCTCTCTCTCTCGTAATCTGAAACCCACATCCAAGGACAACACATTAGTTTAAATTGTCAGAAGCCCCTGAGTGCCACTGTCTCAGACTCACCCAGAGAGAATGTTTTCAAACTTCTGCCTCAGTCAAGGGACAAGGGAGTCCCCCATGGTTTCATGTCTCACTTCTTGGAGAGAAGCCGATGTGCCTTTCCTCCGAAGTGAACCATCATTCAGTTGTTAGGCTGCGAGGTATTCTTATACTCTGAGCAAGTGCCTAGCAAATATATCATTTTTTTTAGCTTCGCCTCTATCGCAGTGTCATTGGCCTTTTCAACATTCTCTAGGCTTGCAGCCTCCGTGGACTGGAGCATTCGCCCACAGTTGACCACCTGCCCTGAGTCAGACTGAAAGTGTCCTGTCCCTCCATCACAGGTAGAAGGGACCCAACCTTGCTCTGCACTTGTTCACACATGTCCTCCATTCCCATTGAAGTCAGGACTAGAGGCCCCACATATCCAAAGATGCTCTCAGTGCTTCCCCTGAAGTAGCCAATGACATATCTTTCATGGAAACTCCCTTCCCATCTGTAAATCTCTCAGCTGCCAAAGTCAGTCAGCATCCAGGATACCCCACTGCAGCACAGCAACTACTGAACCCATCCTCGCCTTCCTCAATGTTTCTGAGTCCAGTCCACCTGACCCTGCCAGCTTGAGGTCAAGGGGCATAAGCCACAAATGTTTATTTGGTGTATGTGTGATGGATAATGCTATCAGTTTGACAGATCTAGACTAACCTGGAATGTAGGCTTACATAAATGTTGGTTACATCAATGGGTGTGGGAAAACTGATTACAACTGTGTCAGGATCCACACTTTATAGGGAGAGAGCTGAGCACACACCTGTAACATCCCTGTTCTCTGTTCTTGGTTGGGGAGGCAATGTGACCAGTGCACTCCCACCACTGTCATTTCTTTGCCTGGATGACGTTAGCCAAAAGTAAGCTCTTTCTGTCTTAGGTCACTTTTGTCGGAGTATTTTATTATCACAGCAACAGAGAAAGAAACTGGTTCAACATCAGGAGTAGCTACATAGCCTTTTATGAAGTCTGCCGTGATTTTAATGATTACAACTGGCAGGTTTGGTGGACAATACATCTTTGCCGGGTTATGCTGACTGTGTGTAATTACCCAGTTTCTGAGGTCAGCTTGTCTAAAACAGGACAGGAGGGGCAGAGCATTGGAGGAAAACCCCAACTTGAAATAAAACAAAAATAGACAGAAAAAGTTTTACCACTTAGCTCTCCTGAATTGAAACAGTATCTTCACAGACAGAAAAAGTTTTACCCCTTAGCTTTCCTGAATTGAAACAGTATCTTCACAGACAGAAAAAGTTTACCACTTAGTTCTCCTGAATTGAAACAGTATCTTCCCCGCTCCTCTCCTAAGAAGCAGATGCCACAGCAGAAACACACAAGACAAAGGCCCTTGCAGGCTTCTGCTCTCTGGTAGATTTCAATCGGAACAGATGGACAGGTGAATGAGGCTACCAAGGCGTTGTTGCGGGTCACATCTGTGAGAGTCTGAATGCAGAGAAGTGACCAGAGAGTCGAACTCTCTACCCTGAGATATGTTGCTGCAGGCTAGTGCAATTCTGTACTAGTAAAAGCTGCTCTGGGTTTACTAACGAGCATATCAGAAGAGGGTGACTACGAAGGAGAGGAAAGCACAGGGGAAAGCTACTCCCAAGCAGAAAGCAAAGAGCAACATGGGGCAAGCCTGCCTAGGCATAGAGCAACCTCCCTTAATAGAAAGATGCTCATGAGTGGGAGTGTTCACCTGCACCGTCTGACCCTTCTGTGAGCGTCCTGCCATCTGGGGGGTAGATCCCCATGTACCACTTTTACTCTTTCAGGTGGCAGCTGTCACAATGCTCTAGGAATGGATGGTGTCATTGTCACCTTCAAGGTCACCACGACACTCCAAAAGTTCCTCATCCTCTTAGATGAGTAGATAGCCACATGGCAAGATGTCTTGCAGAAGCATCTTGAACTATCTTCGTGTTTGAAACAGAGAGAGAGAGAGAGAGAGAGAGAGAGAGAGAGAGAGAGAGAGAGTGAGTTAGTTCAGTCATCCCCCCCCTTGCACTCATGTGCAGGGACTTCTGAGGTCCACAACATTATCCACAAAACTGTGACTTTGGAGAAGAGACTGTTTACCCCATGGCCATTGATGTATTCGAGGAGTGATGGGCTCTAAGCCCGGGTTCCCAGGCACTGAAGGGCAGGGTGGTGCCACCCCTCCCCCAGTCACACACCTTGGGTCTGTGTGCTCACCTCTGGAGTGCCATTAACTGCTGGTGGTTTCTCTTAGTTTTCTAGTGGGAGATCAATGCAGCAGTGTCCCATGACAGAGCAGATGCCTCATGCCTGGTTGCCTGTAAACAGTTATGACTGACAACTCCTTCAAGCCATGGTCTGCTGAGGGTTGACCCACATGGCTGCTCTAGGCGTCACAAAATCATGGCTCAGTGCTACATCATAAATATTATGATTCCAAATACTTAGTCTCATGACCACGAAGAAGGAACATTTTCTTGTGGTGCCGTGCACGTGTGCAGTCACAGAGGCATGAGTTCAGGTGCCTACAGGAAGAGTTGGGTTCCCCCACAACTAAGTTGTGGTCCACCGGACTTAGGTCCTGAGAACTACAGTGGCGTCAACTGCTTGATTGCTGAGACATCTTCCCCCAGCTCCATATGTGACGCTCGCTGTCACTAGTGTGAAATTTGAGTCCACAGGTACCTCATGCTTAGAATATTTCTGCTGCAGCCCAAGGGAACATGGGGACTGGAGGCACTCTAGACAGGCTCCATGGGCTTCTCTCTCCCTGCTCAGCAGCATTTCTCAAGTTACACTGTCGAGAGGCCGGAACATCAGTGTTACTGCCCAAAGTCAACAGGAACTCTGTTGGTAACAAAGTGAGAGGTGAAAAAAATGAAACGAAAAATTAGACAATTGTTGGAGACCTGCACACTCAAGAGAGAGGTCCAGGGTGACCTGGAAGTAAAGGTCTGGGACCTGAGGAGGTGGGCGGCTGGACTGCACTGCTCTGTTATATCTGAGGGTTCTCCATGTGTGGAGAAGAGCAACACATGTCATAGTAAGTAGTTGGGTAGGGGACAGCTAAGCCTCGGGGATGAGGAGTTAATTTAATTGCCTGCTGTATCTGGGAGGAGGCCAGACATGCACATGGGTGGTCACCTGCACTGGCTGGCTTTCCAGAGCGCATCCTCCTCAGGGAGCCTCTGTTCATGGTCCCAGCTCAGCCTGTGCTTCTGAGAGAACACCCCAGGACTCCATGCTGTGCTCCAGAAGGATTCACATGGTGTGGTTGTCACTTGCCTTTTGCTGTACCCTTTAGTCTCGAGGACAGAGATAAAGCCACCCACATCCTCGTTTTGTTTATTTAGCCCTCTTCAAAGGCATTTGAAGATGGATATGTGGGTACAGCCATAAACCCAGTGCTGGGGTCACAGCAGCAGGAGGAGCAAGAGTTCAAGGTCCTCTCTGGGTGGATAATGAGTTGGAAGCCTGCCTGGGCTCTGTGAAGCCCTGTCTAAAAACATCCCAAATGACGACAGAGGTGTTTGAGAGGAGCATATGCTTGGGGCTTATTCTGAGGAACAGGGACCCTGGGAACAACCCCAAACCCCAATCTTCGTTCCTGCCTCACAGGAAATAGCTGACACTTAAAATGGCGTCTTCCCTTTCAGGCTATCATTCCTCCCCAGCTTTCCTGTGTCCTCTAAATGATGCTTTCCCATATATATATATATATATATATATATATATATATATGTGTGTGTGTGTGTGTGTTTGTGTGTGTGTGTGTGTGTATGTGTGTGTGTGTATATATATATATATATAGTGCTTCCTGCACCTTTAAGCTATGGATATATTGGTTTGCATATCAGTCTATTATAGCTGTCAAAGTGCAGGGTGTGCTTATTGGAAACTTAATAGTAATAGGGCTTTTGCCTCCAGAGAACAAGGAGGGTGCCAGCCAGTGCCAGAAGACATGGCAAATCTTTAGGGGAAAGTGCACAGGACTGGCGAGGAGAGCCCATACCAGCTCCTCCACAGACACTGGATCCCCTAGAGCAGGAGTTATGGGTGGCTGTGAACCACTGTATGGGAATGCCGAGGGCCAAATTCTGTTCCTCTAGAAGAACAGTAAGTGCTCTTAACCACGGACCCATCTGTCCAGCAGCAACACAAAACAAAATCTTGGTTTGTATAATGTGTGATGTGTGTGCAAGCAAGCGGGGGAGGGTAAGGAAGAGGAGGGTGAGAGAGGGAGAGAGTGTATGTGGGAGGACACATGCTATGGCATGCACAAGATGGGGGGCTGTTAGTTCTCACCTTCTACCTTGTTTGAAACAGGGTCACTTGTTGACCATATTAACTGATCTATGGTTTGCTATAGGTCATCTCACCATTCATCTGA
This sequence comes from Rattus rattus, assembly GCF_011064425.1. Taxonomy (NCBI): domain Eukaryota; kingdom Metazoa; phylum Chordata; class Mammalia; order Rodentia; family Muridae; genus Rattus; species Rattus rattus. Next base: position 72,814,695 of record NC_046166.1, read on the forward strand.
CCCTAGGACCTCTAAGATTACAGCCACATGTTACCATGTCTGGCTGTTCTGTGGACATTTAGAGATCTAAACTCAGGTCCTCATACTCGCACAGACAGTGCCCCACCCCACTGAGTCATCTCTCCAGCCCAACCTAACTCAGCTACTAATGGAGAACCACTTGCCTCCTGGCGCTAACTGTGCACAGAGCAGAGCAAAGACAGGTTACATTCTGGTAGTGGAAGATTCCAGAAAATCCTGTAACTGGGACACATCTCCCATGGCCAATGCTTTCCTCCATAGAACAAAGGGACGGAGAGAATTGGGGAGTGGGTCAGGGTACTAGAAGACAACTCTGAGCAAATCAGTCACATGTTGATCTTTGCATAGCCGAGTCCACTGTCGCCTCGTGGGCACGCAGCATGGACGCTCTGAGAGGATGCAGAAGTTAATCTCTCATTTTTGTCTAACCTCAGAACCTTTGAGATAAGACCTGGAGATGACAAACTAACCTTTGCTATATTCTCTTTGATTCTGAACTATGCTTTTTAAACAAATGTATCAACCTTACGCGTGCAAAATGCCAGAGGAGAAGTCTGGGAGATGGCTACTGACCAAGCAAGCTGGCCGAGAGGACTTCAGAGCAGTGGGTCACTGAAGGCTTCCCTTCGGTCAGGAGCCTCCTGGGAATGGTTTTGGAATACAAAGCTGTGTCAGGCGGACTTTCGTCTCCCTGCTTCTGCTGCTCGCACGGTCGTCTGTGGACACAGGTGTGCTACAAAGAAGCAATCATGGCTATACTCCCACGGGAGTGGCTGCTGCTGTCTTAGACAGTGAGCGCGACATGCCTGGGTTTAGAACACACGGGCTTGGTGCTTTCACACTGGCGAAGAGACAGTGTGCACACACCCTGTCCCAGTAGGACTAAGGCTAGAGTGACAGATGAGAGTGATTAAAGTGCCTCTCTGCAAGGCTGAGTGCCACTCAGAGGACAGTACCGGGGGAGGGGGGCCGGGGAAGCTCAGTCCCTTTCCTCTGGAACTGCTGAGGACCTTCCTCTCTATTTTGGCTGGTTCACTCCCACTCTTCCTCAGGCTCTCTCTCTCTCAGCCCATAGGGTTAAATGTGGTTTATGCTCTCACTCCACCATTCCTGGCTCCTTGCAGGAAACTCGCACAACAATGACTTCTTTCCACTCGCACTTCTAATGCCACTACATGGGGAAAAGCTTAACAGACAGGCTTGAGCCTGGAGCTAGGTGGCCTCCTGCTTATCCACAGGCAGTCCACAGGGGCAAATAAATGCAGGAGGCAGCCAGCCCTCATTGAAGGGAAGAGGACACAGTGAATCTCATGGTCACCTTTCACCCCCTCGCCATCTCAACTCCTCCTCCCTCAAGTTCATCGTCTTTCTGGGACACATGGTTAGTCTCCAGTAGATGTCAGGCAACCAAATCACCTCATTTATAAATTTCGGTGTTCCATGATGTCAAAACTGCTCTCTATAATCTGGAAGAGAAAAGGATAAATACGACTTTAAAAAAAAGTTTTGCTAGCCTCAAAGTGGCTCAAACTGCAAGACCAAACATGCATAGCATAGCGTATATTTTTCACTGAATTTAAAAGAAGTTTGGTTAAGGGCTGGTGAGATGGTTCAGCAGACAAAGATGTTTACCCACAAGCCCAGTAACCTAAGCTCAGTCCTAAAATCCACAGGACAAGGAGAAAACAACTTCCCAAAAGATGTCCTCCTGCCTCTACATGAACACTGTGGTGGCACATGAGTGTGTGTGTGTGTGTGTGTGTGTGTGTGTGTGTGTGTGTGTGTGCGCGCGCGTGTGAGTGTACATGTGTATGCCTGCACCCTTGCGTGTATGCACACATACAAACACACGTGCATGCGTGCTCGCACGCACACACACATACACACACACATGAATGAATGAATGAATGAATGAATGAACACATAACTTTTTTTAAAAGAAGTCTTGCAAAACTAATGAACCCAGATAAGTCTGAAAAAAAAATTGTTTCACATATTGGGCAAACAGCCATTAAACCAAACCTCGGAGGGGCAAGTGGAGCCTTTAGCACTCGAATAGGTGCTCTCTACTTTAGCAAGAGCCAGTGGAGGCAGGGGGTTTGTCTTTGTTGTTTGCTCTGTAAGTAACTTCCAGCAAAAGATTTCACCGCAACCAGAGGCTTGCACAATGAAAATAACGTGGCCCGGTGGTGAGGGCCCATGCCCTCGGTGACTTCCCTCCCTGACTTCCCGGTGGCTAATATTTCCCTGCTGATTAAGTGCCATGTGGAGGGCACTCTTTAGAATCCAAACTATTACAGAGTTTTCATATGAAATGCTGTCACCTGATCTAGGCATCCTGCCAAGGTGTTAGTATCATTACAGCATCAGAGATGTAATTTTTGAACATGACATAGACCCATGATTCTATTTAAAGAACCTGGCTGTGGAGGCATCTGGAGTGAGCGTGGTAGGCTTTGTCCACAGGTCTGGATGCACCCTGATGATGACAGGAGCCAGTATAGGTTTGTATTAAAGCCCAAAGAATACAGGTAGAGATGCTCTTAAGGTGGCTGGACACCAGAGTAGATTCTGTGATACAGATGAATAGGGAAAGCAAGCTGCAGAAAGTGCCTCGGTGTCATATGTCTGTGTTAAACAGGCAGAAGAGTCAGCAAGCAGAGGGCTAACTGAGTCATGCTCTGCCCTGGTGGTGAGAGGCTTCCTTCAAAGAATGTGATGACAACTTCTGGTCTGATCATTTTACAGAACAATGTCAGCGCTTCCCTTACCCACCCCACAATGGTTCTTCATCCTCCTGTTGAATATCTTGAACACTTCATGGGCATTCATTTAAATGGTTCCCTTTCTGTCTCAACTGATCTGAGCCCAGACAGCCTGGTATTACCAGTGGGTAAACTGTGTGTGAGAGAGAGAGCATGTCTCTTCTACCCCAGGGGTTCAGAGGTAGGATTGGAGTTCACAGCTGGTCACACACCACTGGCTTAATTCCTGTTTCCATTAGAAATCAAGAAAGCCTTATGGAGATAAGGACTGTTGAGAGTCTGGAGTCTCTGAATATCTTTAAAATTCTAGAATATGTAGAGCCGTTGAGAAGGCTCAGTGGGTAAAGGTACTTGATACCAAGCCTGAAGACCTGAGTTTGATATTCAACCCCACATAGTATAAGGAGAGAACTTCTGCAAATTGTCCTCTAATCTCCACACACAATAAATACAGATAGGTAGGTAGATAGATAGATAGATAGATAGATAGATAGATAGATAGATAGATAGATAGGGTGGGTAGGTAGGTGGGAGGGTGGATGGATATAGATAGATAGATAGATAGATAGATAGATAGATAAATAGATAGATAGATAGATAGAGTAGGTAGGTGGGTGGATGATAGATAGATAGATAGAGATAGATAGAGATAGATAGAGATAGATAGAGATAGATAGATAGATAGAGATAGATAGATAGATAGATAGATAGATAGATAGATAGATAGATAGGGTAGGTGGCTGGGTAGATGGATGGATGGGTGGGTGGACAGACAGACAGACAGACAGACAGACAGACAGACAGACAGACAGACAGATAGATAGATAGATAGATAGATAGATAGATAGATAGATAGATAGATAGATAGATAGATGGAAGGATGTAGAAAGCTTTGAGCTCTACGCATGGCACACAGACACATCCAGTGTTCACGGGTTATACCTCATGAGCTGACCCTGTTCAGGTCCCCACTCCTTGCCAATCAAGCAGCATCTGTAACAGGAGGGTTGTTCTAAATAGAGCAATGATTGGCTAGAGAACGAGGGTATCGATCTAGATTACGACATCATCATGTCAACAGGAAATGATCAATTAACATTTAGGGGATTGTTTAGGAAACTGAGCATCCAGTGTTGCAGCTGAAAACTTTCCAGGCAACAGGGATTTCTCCTTTACTCATTGTGGTAATGTGTGTGTGTGTGTGTGTGTGTGTGTGTGTGTGTGTGTGTGTGTGTGTGTGCGCTGGTGTGTGTGTGTGTGTGTGTGTGTGTGTGATGACTGAGACAGGAACATTATCAAGGTCAGCAGGAGCTACATTAGCAAAACCCCATCTCAAAACAACAGGGACAAGAAGCAGTCAATAGGTGTACTGGACCACATGTTAGTCATAAAACTAGAATCTGCCTCTGTTTTCTCAGATTAACACATGAACTTTTACCCTGTGGGGATCCTAACAATTAGCACCTTAGCTGCTGCCCCTCCTGTCTCACAACCCCTCTTCCTTCTGGTCATTGGTGAGAATCTTCTCAGGGTGAAGATGCCCTGTGGCCTTGCGGCCCCCTTTACTGTCCATTAGGACAATGTTATCCATCTACGTGGAGCACAGAAGAGGCCCTTCCTCTCATGGATGCACAGGGTAAATGGCTACACACAGCCCATGTGAGACAGACGGAAGCAAGAGGATCCCAACAGCAGCATCCAGGAGAAGCCTTTCAAGCTCTCCTGTGCTAGCCCGTCTCAGACAACAGACTGACTACAAGGGTAGCCCTGGGAGAGCATTCTGACGATGGCAGCCCTGGAGCGAGCTCCACACAGAAGCTGAGTCGTGTGATGCTCCTGGCCGTTTCCGTGCCCTGCAGCAGAAGGTACTATTAAGGGAAACCAAGTAAAGTGAATTAGAGATCTCTCCAGGTGACCAGTTGGCAGCCATTTCTTCATCTGTAATTACAGCAAAATAAAATAAAAGGGAGCACCCGGAATGTTGCTCTCAATTGGACTTTCGCTGGCTCCCTCAGCACTGCGGACTATAGGAGCGAGCAAGAGGCATGGCTAGGCTCCGGGTGACTCAGGCTTCCACGGTTTGAGTCTCTTCACCTCCATCTCTGGATCTGCATGAGCCTAACACACCTTTTAAGACAATTAAAAAAAAAATTACCTTTCAGGAGGAATCTCCAGATTTCAACTTGCAAACCATGGTTTCGATTTCGAGCTGTCCCTCTAAGGACCACAGACCTGGGGGGCCAAGGCGCCATGCCTTCACTGCGGTGTGGACAGCAGTCGCTGGAGATCCTCCTCGGTGGGTTTGTTTGGATCCTGATAGGAAATCTGGGTACTTTTCCCTGTAGGAGACTGAAGGGCGGTGTAGAGTGTGATGGTGATGGGCAGTGGAAAATCCCAGCTCCCACCCCATCCTGAGTGACTTCCCAGATCGGCGCCCCACAAGCCGTTTGTTTACAATGGTCGGTCACATGAACGGCGAGATTTATGCCTGAGCCGTGGGCCTCACGGGTGGAGCTTCCCCCTCTGAGATATGCAAATCTGCCTCCGAAACAATGGAGCCGAATTAAAATATCTTCCGTAGCACACGAAGTCGTTGCTTTCTTGACATGTTAGCAAAGCCATTGTTAACCTCCCATTGTCCCACCCCTCCAGTGACTGTCACATCTGCTCCTTAGAATGAAGTTCACTTCTTAAAAGAAATTGCAAAACAATATTTTATAATTATCCAACGCCAACTTCAAATGAACTGCATTTTAATTTTTCCCCCCCCCAAGGAATTCGAGGCTGTTGCTATTAAGGCATCGGAAAGAAAGGGAACTCGCTAAGCTTGGCCTTTGAAGTCCTTTGAAATTTAATTGACCGTCAGGCCACGGATTGTCTTGGCACATGACCATTTAATAAAAGGAAAATCAGCCTTGCATCAGGAAGAAAGGTGTAATTCATCAACGCTGCACACCATTTACATGGCCGTCCACAGAGATTTCTGGGGGAAAAGTGCAGAACACACACTTTTAAGTAATTTATGAGCTTTTGAGAGCGTTAAAGCGACTGAATCCTGGCAGTAAGAAAAATGTTTGTGGACAAGTACGCTTAGTTCTTTTAAACACTTGAGCCACAACTGTGTCTCACCTGCTGCCCGATTAGTACAGTCACTGGGCAGGGCTTTTTCTTTCTTCCTTTTTAAATCAGGGATTTTGAATAAATAAATAAATAACACCTTAAAGTGTTTAATTTGAACAATACCACTACTTTACTTCCAAACAAAACCAGTTTTCTGACAAATCTTACACGTGATTCCATGTAAACATACTAATGAATTCTCATGCTCTCACATGGGCCATGAGGGGGCTTATCCTAAAGAAACATAGTCACCAGCTTTTTCAAAGTTTGATCCAAAACCAGCTCAGCCCCTGTGGCCTTAGGGTTTGTGGGAGGAAGACTCTGAACGGAGTCTCTCTTCCTCCTCCTCCTCTTCCTTCCTCTTCCTCCTCCTCTCCCTTCCTCCTCCTCCTCCTCTTCTTTCTCTTCCTCCTCCTCCTTCTTTTAGTGCCCCTGAAGGTGGAAGAGTGGTGGGGACTCTGTTGTTCGTGCTGACCTCCTCTCTGGTGACCTCTGAAGCTTCGAGCAGTCACTCATGTCTGAACAGGCGTTTCCACTTGTGTGATACTGAGACATCATGGAGAACTATGGTGTTAATCTTCAAACACATCAGAACCATTTTCTAACATCAAACTACCCAGAGAAGCACACAGTAGGGTAGCCCCCGTCATTCTCCCCCAAATGTCCTGTGTGTTATGTACATATATAGGTGTGCACACATATAGCACCGAGACCACTGTTATACGAGTGTGTGATGTAATAGTGATCCCAAACTCCAAAAGCCCCAGCAGAGGTGCACGAGAAATGGGACCTACGCCTTCTGTGCAAATATAAGACACCGTCATGCGTTGGGTACTTGCCATGTGACCACTGCTGCCAACTATACATGACATCATCAGCATACATGATGTTGACCCTTTTAATGGATGAAGGTGAACTATACCTGTCAGGGTGTAGTTCAGGGTCACAGAGTTAGCATATGTGAGCCTATAGAACCCTGGTAACTACTGCAATCCCCAAATTCCCCCACTCACTGACCCAGTCTGAACTGCCTATGCTGAGCATCCTCTATTCTCTGTAATACCCCGTGTCAAGTGATGTCCTCCTCACCAAGCGTGCACACTGTCAGATGAAAAGGCCACACCTCGATTTATCTTTCCCGTGATCATGTGTCCATGCAGTTACCCACAGAGCTTGATTTAAATAAATGCAAGCACATAACCTACTAAGCAGATGAGTTTGCTGGTTAATAATGTCCTTCTGTTCTGGCTTGACATGACTTTCAGAATGTTCACACAAGATAAGAGGTGGTGCTGAGAAGATGGCTCAGTGGGCCAAGTGCTTGCTGCACAAGCTCAAGGACCTGCCTGAGTTCAGATCCCCAGTGTCCATATAAAAAGCTGGGTACAGTGGTCTACACATGTACTCCCAGGGCTAGAAGACAGAGACAGAGAACTCATGAGAGCTTATTGGCTCACTAGTTCAGCCAACTAGTGAGCTCCAGGTTTAGTGAAAGACACTGTCTCAGAAATAAATGATCAATAAATAAATATTAGAGGAAGATACTCAATATTTATCTCTGACACACTTGTATGTGTGCACATGCAAATGTGTGTATATGCACACACACATACATACACACACACACACACACACACACACACACACACACACACACACACACACACACACCCGCACACAGAGTGAGTGTACTTTTGGAGAAGTTGGATTCAGGGACGCAAAACAAAATGACAACTTTAAGGCAGCTTTGCTGGATACACTGTATTATTTGCCAAACTGTATACAAAGCTATCATATTAGGAGCCTCCAAGATAAAGAGTGATTGGATTTGGCTGTGAGTGTGAATATTCGACAAGAATTTTCCACTGGATTCTGAGGCAAATCTACGTAGTCCATCAATGTCTCTGGGGGAACATGGTTAATGTAATTTAGCACCTCAATATGAGTGCTAACATCTCTGACAGGAAAGTCTATTTGCGGTGATTAAACACTTCACAACGAACTGTAAGGGGCTGCGCCAACATTGAACCATTCTGTTGAGGGAGACATAAATGTAGCCCACCCTATATATCCAAGTCACCTTTCTCGTACAGGCTTGTTCCAGGTGCAATGGCTGCACCTCAGAAACTCTGTTCCATCCGACCCCAGAGTACAGGGCTGAGCTGGGGGCCCAGCGACTGCTGGTGCATTCAGTTAAATACATGTTTTTCTCATTGTTGTCTCAAGAGGTTTTGCTACAATGAAGCAATGTATGTGTTTATGAAGTTGTGTCTGCAATGAAGACAAGAAGACACACCCCTGCCCATGTAAGGGACCAGGCAAGCCAAAGTGACATCGTCTCCAACGCAGCCCTTCCATGCACTCATATAAAACCTGTGATTTGTTAAAGTTGTCTCCCACATGAAATGAGCGTGAAAGAACGGACCAGTCCCGATCTTTTAAACCACATCCCTTATTCGGAAGAATCCACACTTCGAAGAGTCCACAGGAGATAACCCATTCCCTGCAGGAAACCACTTACTCTGGTGATGTTTTAGTGGGATCTCTTTGTAGGTGCCTCGTGCTATCTGCTTTCCTCGCCCCGCTTCCTGCTGGAATTTGCGGCAATCGGAATTTGCCCGCAATGTGTACGTGTAACAGAGCCACAGAGATGTTCCTAATGATGTGTTTGCTGAGCTTCGAACACAACGAATGCTTCAAGGGGGTCTCTTGGGAAGTGAGGCTGCCTGGCACAGCCCTAGTAAGGGCTAAGAAAGACACATGCCGCCCCGATCTCGGCGTAAACACCAGCCTTTTAATAATAGTTGTTCATTAATTAATAGTCAACAAAATTTGAAAGGGTGCCAGGTATTCTTTTAAAATCTTCACCAGCTATTTCCACATTAAAAAAAAAAATCTATAGACCTTTTTTACTTTGAGGAAAATGATATACTCCAGCTTGACTGTGTGACATTTGTTTTAGCTTTTTTTTTTTTCCTTTTTAACCTGAGTGTTTTGTTGCTGAATCCCATTTATGGCTCAGTACCTCACTGTGAATAAAAATAGACACTCATGTTTTTTAACAGGGCATATCGTCCAAAACACTTGATAGATTCTGAACATGTGTTTGGGAGGCACAGAAACAAGCACTGAGTGACCACTCTGTGACAACAGAGGTTTGTGCTGTAGGTAGCTAGCGTCAAGGGCTGATATTCTCAGTGTCGCAAGGACACTGTCAAGAGAAGACCCGGCAGATGAGTGTGTTATGCTGTGCGCTCAAAGGGACCAATTCTGTGAATGAGAGAGCAGAAGACACAAAGGGGACAGATGAGGGTGACCTGCGAGCAAAGCCTTGAAGGAGACAGGAGACAGAGGACACTTGGAGTCAGAGCTGTGGTCCTGTGGTGAAGTGTGTCTGGGGTGGGAAGAAACTGGGTTCAAGAAAATGGCAGAAGCAGTGGAGGGGCCTAGAGTTGGGGAAGAGATCAAAGGAGTCACAGGGACTATCAGCTTTGGAGGCACTGAAGGGCTTCGCCCAGGTGGAGATACAAGGTGTTTCACAGGGGTCAGGAGACAGTCTCCTGGGCTAACTGAACAGAGAGCACAGTCCTGCCTATACCGTAGTGCTCCCTGCAAACACTTCGAGGACTAGTCTCTGGAACCCATGGCTGAGACATGCTTTGCAGAAGTTGTCAAGTCCAGATTAGGTCATGAGGGAGGGATTTACTCACAGATGGCTAATTTACTACAAAGAGAAAGAGATGAGGATCACACCATGGGATTTGGAGAGACTGGGTCTGTACCCATGTACTGGCCACGGACTGATGCGATCTTAGTGAATTTTCTATCTTAGTGAAGAGCCAAGGGAACTTATAAAGGATGAGGTTTAATGGGGCTCACAGTTCCTGAAGGTTAGTGTGTACGACCATCATGGTGGTGGGGGGCATGGCAGCAGGCAGGCAGGCATGGTGCTGGAGCAGTAGCTGACAGCTTACAACCAGATCTATAGACTTGATGCAGAGAGAGAGAGCTAACTGGAAATGGGAAGTGACACTCCCTCTCCAACAAGGCCACACCTTCTCATCCTTCCCAGACAGTTCCACTAACTGGAGACCAAGCATTCAAATACATGAATGGATTGAGCCATTATCAGTCAAACCACCACAGCCACCATAGGCTGAAGTGAGGAAAGGTGGTCCCCTACAGTCTTCCATAGGAGCATAGCTCTGGAGACACCTCAACTTTTGACTTGCAGCTCCTTACATAGGGGGGAATAAGGTGGGTGGGGCTTGTGAGGGAGCAATGTGAGGTAAGGATCAGAAACCCTATGTCTTAAGCTGATACTTGTTTCAAAATGTTTATTCAACCACAATGCAGGAGACATGGTTTGACAATGCTAGTGCATGCTGGGATGTCAGCTCATCCTAGTGCATGCTGGGTGTCAGCTCATCCTAGTTCATGCTGAGATGTCAGCTCATCCTAGTGCATGCTGGGATGCCAGCTCATCCTAGTGCATGCTGGGATGCCAGCTCATCCTAGTGCATGCTGGGATGCCAGCTCATCCTAGTGCATGCTGGGTGTCAGCTCATCCTAGTGCATGCTGAGATGTCAGCTCATCCTAGTGCATGCTGGGATGCCAGCTCATCCTAGTGCATGCTGGGATGCCAGCTCATCCTACTGTATGCTGGGATGCCAGCTCATCCTACTGCATGCTGGGATGCCAGCTCATCCTAGTGCATGCTGGGTGTCAGTTCATCCTAGTGCATGCTGGGTGTCAGCTCATCCTAGTGCATGCTGGGTGTCAGCTAATCCTACTGTATGCTGGGATGCTAGCTCATTTTACCGCATACTGGGCTCCTGTTTCATCCTGGCCATCTCCCTGGCTTCTTTAGCACCTTTCCCTGGTTTCTTCTTCAATCTCTACTCACAATGTGTGAATGACTTCTCCCATGTCAGAGAGACGACTCTGCCACTATACAGGTGCTTTGTAGACCCCGGCTGCCTTGCAGTTCATAAGGGAGGACTATGAAGGTGTGGCTGCGGTGCCGGCAGCACGTCATTCCTTGGCTAAGGTTTCCTATCTCCTTATCTGTAGCACTTTCCACTTAAGCATGATGTAAACACACGTGAGATGCGTCCCCATCAGCAATTACGACAACTCCGGTCAGCAGCTTCACAGGACTTAAAAAATAACATACCAGAAAAAAAAAAAAGACCATGTCAAAGGTACCATGAAAAGAAACAAAGATAAGCTTTTGTGTCGGAGTAATTTGGCCAAGGCGGAGTCGGTGGACACCTGCTGGGAGGGTGAGTGTAAGGAAGGGTGAGCGTGAAGGGGCGGCCGTGGGGGTAAGTGTGGAGATGAACCTGTAGCTGAGTGTGAGGAATGAATGTGAAGATGAGTATGAGGACGGGTGTGAGGCATGAGCGTGAGGATGAGTGTGAATGACGGGAATGAGGTAAGGAGGGGAAGGTACAGAAGTGATCAGGTCTCCCCGTCTCTGGAATTCTCAGGCTCAGAGACCCCCTTCCCTGCTGACTCCCGTCTCCTCCCTTGGATCTTCCTCCTCAGGAAGCCCCTGAGATTCCTGCCCTTGCTTTCCTGGTGCTCCTGCCACCCTGGCTCTCCAGAGAAGGGACGAAAGGTCCTTCCTCTTGTGCTTACTTTCCTGAATACTTTACACTTTTATCAAAGTGACCATGGAAATTCCTGGTGGATTCCCCAGGCTTGGCTCTGGGGACTCTTGCTTTGTGCCTCCCTCCCTGTGTCTGCCCTGGAAGAGGACAGTAGGCTACTCCAGTCCCTGATGTGGCAGCCACTCTGCCTGTGGGAAACCAGACCTCCTGGTTACCTTCCCAGCTCAGCAAGGAAGCAGCTCTCTCACAGACGTGCCGTGCTGTGTCCTCTCCCAAGCCTTGCAGGGTTTACTGCTCACCAGGCCACCTCCCTCATGAAGACGGTTTGCCTCTGTATCATGAGGCTCTGACTCTGAGGACTCAGTCCAAGTCAGATTGAAACATTTGACTTTCTTCTTGTGGTTTATAGAATATATGGCTTCTGATTTGGAAAAACAAAACAAAACAAAACACCCCACCACAGATAGGGCTTAGGGATTATGAACACATTGATGTGATTTTTGTATTGAAACTTTTGTAGTTAATGCAGAAATCTGTGGTGGTGTAATAAGAACCATCCTTGTGCAAGGAATGTCTGAGGCTCGCACTGGCATGTGAGTGCACGGGCAATGAGAAGTTTTGACACGGGTGATATCATCTTCTGGGAACAATGCAATTCACCCCAGATGGATCCAGTGAGACAGTTTTTATGGCTTGTCCTCTTTCAAATCTTAGAGGTCTTTCTTATGATTTGCTTTTGGCACATAATTCAGTGTTGCTTTTTCTCTACACACGTGTACACACATACTCGAGAAGAGATCTGCCCCTGGGCCAAACACACAAAAACCTTCCTTTGTCTTTGCTCCCTAAAGACACAGGGTCACAACCACGATAGGAACTTCCATTGTAATGGGTTTGTCAGTAACTGGCAGACAGTGGTCGGGATAGTGTGTATGTTACCAACACGCAAAACTGTGTCATTTCATAGAAGCACCCCAGTGTTTGGGTAGCTGCAGGGTCTGGAAGGGCCGTGAGCCTTTCCCCTGTGGATCCTGAGACCTGGCTTCTCCGTGCTTCTCAGCAGCATCCATAGACCTGGGAGAACAAGCCCACCACCTCCAGTCTCCACCAGACACTTTCTCAAGGGGTGTCTCTCAGGCTCCCTGAATGCCCCTCTCACAATACCTGCTGACAGATGATGGATGGATCTTAGATGTGGCTCTGGCCACTTTTTGCAAGTCCTGTGGTTTTCCTGTTTGCAAGGCCCCTTGGCTTTGAAGCCTTCGTGAACCTTTAGGCATTGGGAGTTCCAAGTCAACACTGCAGAGCCACAGTTTTGACTTACCCTGCATGTTTTGCAAGCAACGGAGTCTCGGCATGCACACCTCCTGCTGCTTCTTCAGTCCTGAGGCCAGAGGGTCTGTTTCTTATGGAAGCTTGCTTTTCTCCTGGAAGGCCATATAAGCACCAGGTTTACTGCTGGTACATCCCTATCCCCTCCTGTCCCTTTGGCTTCCCCCAGGAATTCCCCTCTGACTACACAGAGGCCCACGCCTTGTCTTGGCCTCCTCCTAGCAACCAATGCCCAGGAGCTCGTGGAAAAGCAAGTTGACACAGGAATGGATATATCCCCTTCTGCGAAGGTGTTCAGGCTGGTGACTTTCAACATGGAAACTCCTGACCAATGTTCGCTCCGACCAGAAATAAAAGCCCTTCCCACCCCCACAGAAAAGTGTGTGTGTGTGTGTGTGTGTGTGTGTGTGTGTGTGTGTGTGTGTCTGTGTGTGTGTGTGTGTGTGTGTGTGTGTCCATTGACACATAGCATGAGAGGTGAGTCCTCCCATCTGATGAGTGCAGAGCAAGAACTTTGGGGAGGGAGAGAGGGAGAGGGAGAAGGAAAGAGAGGGATAGAGGGAGAGGAAGGGGAAGGGGGAGGGGAAGAAGGAGAGGGAGGGAGAGGGGGAGAAGGAGAGAGAGGAGGAGAGGGAAAGGGAGGGAGAGGGGGAGGAGAGGGAGTGGGAGAGGAACACTCACCAGTTTGGAAACAGGAACACAGAAGTGTTCCTGCCTGTGTAGGATGATTACAAGGACCACAGGTGTCTTCTCTCAAGTGCCTTTCACTTCCCTTTTGTGAGGCAGGGTCTCTCATTGGCCTAAAACTCATTAATCAGCCTGGGCTGGGTAGCTAAGGGGCCACAGGCACTCAGCAGTGTCCATTTCCCTGGTGGCCGGGTCACTATTGCTCACTACGATGCCTGACTGTTTAATTGTGGGTTCTGTGGGATTGAACTCAGGACCTCATTCTTGCCAGGTAAGTATTTTGGCAACTGAGCCATCATCATGCCCCAGGAGCATGCTTCACAGCATAAGAAATGGAAGTGGATTGATCTCAACCCAACACACTGACTAACGGGCCGGTACTAAGCCAGCCTCCTAGAAGCCCCGAGGTGTTCTGGTATGCAGCCACCAGCTCCCCGCTTTCTGGCTAACCACCACCCCTCACTCTGTGGTAGGCAACTCTCACGTATTCTTAATCACTGCCCCATATATCCTAAAGTATGGACCGTGACCGTTCCTACTCTTAATAGCCCAACTGTCTACAGACTGGATCAGGCTAAGTCTCACTGCACGTTGCAGTAGACCTGTCTTTTCTGTAGAATAGACCTTTCATAAATGCAAAGGTCTGATTGGACTCAGGTTCAATTAAGTGTGCTCTTTGACAGTTTCACACATTCGTTCAGAGTGCTCTGGTTGCCCTCACCCCCCACCCTCTCTTATCTGTTTACCTGTAATGTTTCCCACATTCATGTATTTTTTGCTTAGCTTTGTGACCCCTTTCAGCCTAACTCTGGGCACCTTTGTGATTTACTGTCTGTGACTGTACACACCTAACTGAAGACAGTGACCGGCCCCTTCCCAGTATTCACCAGCGGCTACCGTCATCTGGAGGTTCATCGGGGATTGGAAAGTTCTTTCTAATCAGTTTGCTAACCAGGACCTTCGGAGGGTGACTTCTCTCCTCACCAGTCATTCTATCTCTTTCCATGCAAGCAGAGGTAGAAAATGTCATCTATTCTTCCCTTTCGTGCCATCCAGAACGGTGGACTCACTTCTCACAGGTACCACTCAAACCACTCTTGCTTAGGCTATCCTAAAAGATCCTGCCAAGCTGCCAAGGTCAAGAGGTACATCTGTGGGACCGGAGAGGTGGCTCCATGTTTAAGAGAACTTGCCTGCTCTTCCGGGGGGTCCTGAGTTCAATTCCCAGCACCCACATGGTGACTTACAACCATCTGCAATGGGATCTGATGCCCTCTTCTGAAGACAGCTACAGTGTACTCATATACATTAAATAAATAAATCTTTTTTTTTAAAGAGGTACATATGCTGCCCACAGGAGGGGTTTACAAAGAACAGCTCTGGAAGTGGCACTTGGGATGCTTCCTTTCTGTAAACGTGAATGTCACACTTCCAGGGACCTGCCCATGCAGCTGCGTTGAGTAGCATTACACTGGCCAAAGCTGGCCTGACCACTGCTCTGGGCTGCTTGTAGTAAGGACACACTGCACAGGCTTGCCCTGGCAAGCCTGACCTGGTACATCCATGTGAGCACCCTCCATTGGTACCCTGGGGGGAGATTCTGGGCACCCCTGTGGGTTGCAGCTGCTGCTGTGCTGTCGGCCAGACAAGTCACCCTCCTTCAACACGAAAGACATCTTTAGAACCCCAGAATCTTACTGGACCTCTTCAAGAAGCACAGAGCTGAGAGGATGTTTTCCGGCTGGTCTGCTGGCTGGTGACTTCCTCCTGTCTCCATGGGGGTAGTTAGAGAGAAGAGGACATTACTGTATGTCCAGTGACCTGGGTGGCTATAGGATCCTCTGCTTCCCAGCCACCCTCCCCAGGGCAGAAACTGAAGACCTAATTTGCCTCCTCCGGGCTCAGTGTATGGTTCTGTGCATGGCAGAGTCGATGGCACACAGCCCAGCCTCCACCTCTGGCTGAGTGAAAGGCAGGATATAGGAAAAGCAAGCCACTGGCAGCTCTTCCTACCTGGCTGTTTTAGGCTTCGATGGCATGTGTGGCGTGGGGCTTCCAGAGCACACAAAGAATGTTCCCTGCAGAGCCACCAGCATGGCAAGAATCACCTCTCACGTCCTCTCCTTGATGGATCCGAGCAAAGGGGCCAGACCTTGGGTTTCTTAGTAGCCAAGATTCCTATGGGTAGCTAATGCTTAACAAATATAGAGAGAACAGAACAGACCTGTGGTCCTCGATCCAGGAGTTGGTCTATGTCTTCTAGCGCCGGTGGGATCCATAGAGCAGGGGCGCTGACTTCCATGAACTTTGTCACTGAACACGATGGTGCTGGAAGATGTCTGCCTCTCCTGTACATGAAGTATCCGGGACACCAGTCTTCTAGCAGAAGTGATGTAGCCCATACCAAATGCGTCTCTGGTGGAGCACTGTGTCACCTCCCTGCTCTTCTGGCTGCTGACTAGAAAACAAGGAAGCAGATCCCCCACTAGTCTGTGGTACAGGAGGTTGATGGGGAAGGTTAGACCCCTGCGATCTGGGCTTTTCTTGTCAGGAAAAGAATGTATGCATCGATACAGCAGACCAGCAAGTGACACATTCACTAAGAGGAGGAAATTCTGAGAAATCCAGTACCTACTCGTCAGGGGGCAACTTGGAGTTCCTCACTGAATGACCATATTGATGTGCGTAGGATATTGGTGTGGGGGTGTTTCTTTGCACAGCAAAATACGTTTTATTACCGTATCTGAAGGGGGCACCGGAGCACTCCATGTGACTCGGGGCTTCAACCAGGATCCGTGTGGTAAAGAACTAGGCTGAGAGCCTCCTAGGGGAGCTGAGAGAGGAGAGCTCTGTAGGGTCCAGAGGGCTGATGAGTAGGAGAGAGGAGGTGAGGGCCAGACACATACCCTCTGGTCCGACGTTCATGTCTCGCTCCAGCCGTGGTTTATGGAGTACTCACAGTACTGTCTGATTCCATTAAGCACTTCCATTTCCCTAAAAGACAAATTAATCTATTTTACTAGGTTGATAATTGGAGAGTATCATGCCTAGACACCACTTTAAAAGTCGCCGAGAGACTTCCAGTTGCTTTTTTCAGGAAGTGCAGCTCGCTGGCTGTTTTGGAGTCACAGGAGGCAGCTGAGGACACTCAGGCTCATCATGTTCCTCCCAGTGGCCAACTCTGTGTGGACGCATCCGAAAATAGAGCTTGTGGCCACAAGCAGAAAGGCTGGGCAGTGACCTTGGCGCCCGAGGCCAGGAATCTAACAAGGGCCCCATCTCTCCTAGTGTCTTCCTCATGTCGTTGGCTCTACTGATCCCTCTCCAATTCACCCTGAAGTTCTGGCTACCCCCCATTCCCAAGTCCTAAGATTCAACTGAGCCTTTGAGACAGCAACTCCCTCCTACGCCTCCCTCAGGAGCTGCACCTCCCTCACTGTCTCTGGGTAGGTAATTCATCCATTACCCAGGTCTTCGGAATAGGGTAGTCAAACCGACCGAGGTGACGAACTGTTCCTGCTGCCCATGGATCCCTTCTCCCTGGAGCCCTGCAGAGAGAGGGCGATCTGAGTCCTTGCCACCAAGTTTAGCACCAAGATTAGGAGTTGCTGATCTCATTGGTGGGACGAAGTACCTGATCAAAGCAACTTGAAAGAGGGAGGATTAATTTCAGCTCACAGTTTGAAGGGATACAGTCCATTGTGGTGGCCATGGTGGGGCAGAAGTAACCTGAGGCTGCTGGCTCCATTGTGTTCACAGCCAGGGAACAGAAGGTTGGTCTCTACTCTTTTCCCTTTATTCCGCCCACGGGATGGGGCTGAGCTCATTTTTGTTGCTGTGCAATGCTCTACCCTACAGCCTCCTAATTACATACCATCTTCTTTCGATAAAGATTTATTCCAATTCCAGTCTTTGCTACTGAAACGCCTGCTCATGCCATGCCCACACAGGTAGCACTCAACGGACTCGGTGGGCAATTTTTTAAAAAATATTATTTATTTAATGTATATGAGCACACTGTTGCCATCTTCAGACACACCAGAAGAGGACAGCAGATCCCATTACAGATGGTTGTGAGCCACCATGTGGTTGCTGGGAATCAAACTCATGACCTCTGGAAGAGCAGTCGGTGCTCTTAACCACTGAGCCATCTCTCCAGCTCTGGGCATTTTTTTAAAAAAGGGGAAACACCCGAAGTTGGGAAAGGAAAGTGTGTATGAGCGGGAATATAAGGCAAGAATTGGGAGGGACGGGCTCCAAACACGCTATACCCATATGTGAACATTCAATAAAATATGCTTTAAAATAGCTGTAAGGAACACTCCTGAACTAACTGTTTTTTTCCTTGCTTTTCTCCCTTTTATTGAAAATAAAATTTTTTCATGCAATATATTTCCAATTTTGCTTTTTTCTCTTCTACATCTCCCAGTTTCTCCCTACCCCTCCTTCCCTCCCTTCCAGGTTCACTCCCTTTCTGTCTCTCATTAGAACGGAACAGGCTTCTAAGATAGACAACCAAACATGACAAAATAAAATATGAGATGGAGCAGAAACTATCATGTCGAAGTTGGACATGGCAACCCAGCGGGAGGAAAAGAGTCCCAAAAGCAGGCACAAGAGTCAGGAACACACTCTCTGAACTTAACCTTCAATTAAGAAAAAAAAAAACACCTCATGATACTGAATACTTCCCCAGGCCCACAGGAAAATGTCAATAGCAATGACCTTATATGTGAAAGATCCAGTGTTTGCACTTGAAAACAGCAGAAATACTACGTCCAGTGGGTTTAAGATAGATGATTAAATATTGGGTGTTGACGCTTAGTGTAATGAGAATAGACCACTTAGGTTTTTATATCAGTTAGCAAAATAAGAACATCAGAGAATAAAATGAATGAATTACAGGAAAATATATCTGATCCTTATGTCTGACTACATAAGAAACCTTGAAGTATGCAGGTCCACTGAACAAACGTTAATGGGAAATAGAGAACACTTTTCACTTCCATGGAGAAAACTTAAATTTCTCAGGTAAAGATGTGAAATAAGCAACATTGTAACTGACCTAAGTGCATAAACACACTTAGCACGTATGTAGCATGGAGGCATGGTGATAAACAACCGAGTTTACACACATGGGAGGAAAGCTTAGCCAAACAAGAAAAGAGTGTGTGTTTGCAGGGATTGGGCTGAGGGATGCCCAGTGGTTAGGAGCATGTGCTATTCTTGCAGAGGACCTAAGTTTGTTTCTTGGCATCCACACAGAAGCTCACAAATGCTCTTAACTCCCGTGTGTGTGCACTCAGTGTCCTCTTATGGTCTCCCTGGGCACATGCATACAGACAGTGCATATAAATTCACACAGGTACACACATAAAAATAAACCTTTTTTAGACCTAAAGGGGTAGGTAGAGAAAAGAAGAGACACCTGTACCTTCTCAGCTGAGAATACCTGGCTTTGTCAGCAACCAGAGAAGATCATGTGACATGTGACAAGGCACAGCTCTCACTACTGAAGCCTTGGAGTGAGGGGGATGGAGAGGGGGCCATTCTCACATAACTGGGACAGCTCCTTGGCAGTGTGTAGGGCACTCTCTGCTCTTCAGCATCGGGAGAATCATGATTCCAGTATGTGAGTCTGTCCTTTGGGATGATGCAAAACATCAACAGAATGCATGTAGAACAGAGTTACTCAGAGACTGTCGACAACTGAAAAACAAATTTTGAAAGTAGTGATACTGGACTGCAGGAAAATAAAGAAAAACAAATGTCCCGTGCTCCTGTGCATCTGCAGGCAAGGACGCAGCCATTGCATGGAGTTCGTACGATGGCTAAAGCAGCATCTCTCACAGGCAGATCCAGGATGACAGCTGGCAAGTAAAACCCCAATATGCCTCCCTTGCTCAGGAAGCTCACATAGTTAAGTGTGGGTAGAGATAATCAGTTCCCAGAGAGCATCTGACTCTTGAACTATGAACCTTAACCTCCAAGACAGGAGAAGCGTCACTGGGTTCAGGACCTTGGAGAACTCCAGGGTGGTGGTGAGATGGCGAGATGCAGCAGGATACAGTAGGAGGTGTCTTGTGAAGGGATGCTTGCTGTGGGGCTACTCTTGCCGTGTCAGGCAGTTGGCAGCTGGAGGAAGCCATGAGGGAAGCTTCCAGAGAGGACAGGGCCATATCCATGGATGTGCATATAGGTAAGACCTTGTCACCCACGGAACCTAAGTTTGTAAGGACTTGAGAGAGCTCTGAAAGTCAAGCAAAGCTGTAGGAACGCAGAGGCACCAAATGCCATGCCCTGCATTGATCCATTATTGCAGTAGCTTCTGCACATTGTCTTGTTGTCCCATGTGGTGAAACTTCACTTTCAGTCCATGTAACGAGTCAGAGTGTGACTTCTGGGGTGAAGGCAGCCTCACAGAAAGATCTGGGATGTGCACTCTAGAGCAATACTTGTTGGGGGTACCTCGTGGCTGGTATGGATCCCTGTGGCAGCTCTGATCACACAAGAGTGAGTAACCCTCGGAAGCCCTCAGGCTTAGCCCTCTCCCTCCAGGGAGTCACATGACTTTGGTCTGCATACAAGGGAAGGAATATTTACGGAGAATTTGTTTTCCAAATAATCATCCACTCATATACAATGTGTTGAGTATGTGGTTTTCACTTTCAGGATTTTCCTTCTTTCCTTTGTAAAGTAACTTTGTTAAGTGTATTCCATTTAGTGTTGCTACCTGTTAGTGTGGCTTAGCACTAATACAAAGTTCTATTTAGATGCTATAGGTAAAGCATTATGTTCTTTCTAAGTAAAAAGAAAATACTAGAGAATAAATACACACTTGCCTAGATTGAAAGACTGAGTGCAGATATTTGAGGACCAGGTGGATAGCTTGGCTGGAGAAGTGGTTACTTTGTAACGATGAGTCCCTGGGTTAGCTCCTCTAGGACCTACATAAAACAGCCCTTCAGGTTGCCATGCTCTTTTAATCCTAACACCAGAGGCATGGAGACAGGCGGATCCTCCTGGGTCTTGCACTCGAGCCAGGCTATTCTAATCAGTGAACCCCAAGCCAATTCAAGACATTCAAAACATGCCAAACAAGTCCTAATTGCACCAGTTAAAGAGTTAACTGATAATCTGAGAGGTTCCTGTAGAATGAGAAGATGGGCACTTGTCAGTGAGGCTATCTTTCCATGCACAGCCTCTGAAAACCAAGGATGCTGTCAGAGGGAAGGAAAGAGATGCAGAAGCTGACCATGCAGAGCTGACACGCCAGGGAGGCTCAAAGTCGCACAGCACGGAACCACATACTCAAAAACACCTTCCAGAAGTGAGGAAAGAAAAGTGAATTCGAGCTATCACCGTGCCACAGATACAAAAATTTGATAAGGTCCCTGTGACACACCCAATACACCTCTCTCAGATTCAGAGAAAGGGAATGTGGGAGGAAGTTCTTGAGAATTCGGATGGATAAGAAAACAGACATTTAAACAAAACAAAAATCCAAAATCCAAAAGGGAAGGGAAGAAGTTTAAATATAAGTAGGAATTGCTATTCATTGAAAGACTACTTAGAGAAAACGGATACAAGTAAGGTACCGGGAAAAATGCGCATCACAGAGCATCGGTCCTTGGTCTACAAGAACAGTGCCTCCAAGCTAGGGAGAGAACCTTTAGATCTGTGCTGCTGGAGGGGTTTGCAACTTGCATACTCACTAAAAGTAATTTTCATCGTGCGTGAAAATCGGAGGTGCAGAGTTAACACCGACAACCCCGTTTCTCTGTAGGGTGACCTCTGGAAGTTTTTACAAAGCAAGTCCCTGGATCCTAGGTATGCACATGCTGCTGCCACATAGAGACTTCCCTTCTATGATGTCCCACAGAGTGGTTTACAGTCAGGGGATGAGATGACAAAATGATGACAGTGGTTACCAAGTATATGAATGTGCCATGCTAGAGATTCAGAGGGCTCTTACAGACTGACCTAAACGACTTTTTATATAATTACATAAGGGCTGCTTTCTTCTTTAAAAGATCCATTTGATTTGGGGTGTGTGTGTGTGTGTGTGTGTGTGTGTGTGTGTGTGTGCGTGCGTGTGCGCACGCACATGCCCACTAAGAAGAGGAAGTCTGGTTCTCTTTAGTTAGTTACAGGTGGTTGTGAGCACATGGGGTGCTGGGAGCCAAATTTTCTCCTTCTGGAAATACATCAAGTGTGTTCTTAATTACTGAGCCATTTCTCCAACCCCCACCTCCCACAAAGCCTTTCTCATTAGAAAAAGAGTCCACGAAATAACCTTGCTGGAGTGTGTGGGTTATCCTGGAAGGTCCATTACGGGTGAGTCTCCAAGAGTGGAGAGAGAAGAAAAGCCTCAAGGGTCTCTCCTGCTTGAGACTCTCATACCTGCTCCCACTGCTGGGGTCTTGGGTGCTTTCCTCTCATTATCATGAAGTCAGATCTCATCCTGGATACCAACAGCAAAGCCTTCTCTTTTCCTCATGGAACGCTGCTTTAAGTGATCAAATACTGATCAAATACTGTCTTTCCTCCTAAGCTTCATGGTTGCATGATTTCACACGTAGCTTGCTTTGTGCATTGGTTACTTCTGGGAAGGAAGATGGGGATCCACCTTCAACGTGTCTTCAATATGTCTCCTGGTGCTGCTGCCTGTGGAAGGTCCTGTGTTAGCCTTCAATGCAGTAAAATTCCAGCTTTCCAAACCTCAGTACTTCCCGTGTATAGCAGGGTTGATTTTAGACTTACAACTGTTCTTTCCGATCTGGTGAACTTCGGGTTTACTCTGGGTCACCCTCTGGATTCTACACTTCCTAAGGGCACTAGTGGGGTCTGGAAGGCCATTCTGCTTTCTTCACAGGGAAGTGAGTTACTGGGACTTTGACAATGTCAGGGAACACCAGCAATTTGGACCAGAAAGCTTAGACTCTCTTGGGCTCCTGCTGCTCTGAGCAAGTGCAGAAGGTGCTAGCTGTCACCCGTGCAGGGATGCACCCCAGGCAATAGCATGTATTGAATGGAAAATGAGGGAGACTGGTCTCCACCCTGAGAAAGACTTCACCCGGGAGTGTGGTTTCTTGTCTACACTGCCCTGGTCATGACTGAAAGAGTGTCAGCCTCTTTTATGTCTCTGCTTTAACCAGGAGACAAGTGGGAGTTGAGAGACCTAGCAGGACCAAGAGATCTGGGGGACCAGAAGGCCTGGGGGACTAAGAGACCTGAGAAGACCAAGAATCCTGGGGGACCAAAAGGTTGAGGGGGAACTAAGATACATGAAGGGCAAGAGACCTGGGGTACCAAAAGGCTAGGAGACCGAAAGCCCTGGAGGACTAAGAGAACTGGAGGGACCAAGGGATCTTAGAATCAAGAGACCTGGGGATGGGGCAAGAAATCTGATGGGATCAAGAGGCCTGGGAGCATCAACAATACCTACATAATCTAAGAGACCTGGAGGACTGAGAAACCTGGGAACCAAGGGACATGGGAAGAGATTGTGTGTGGGACCATTGAGCACAACTGTGGTTGATGGGTCTGACAAGATTCACTCTGTCCTTAGATCTGTATAACTTTATCACCAGACCTCATAACTCATGAGCATGTCAAGTGTGACTGTGAACTACCTGGCACCATATCCAAGAGGGCACAAGCAGTCGAAAAATCAACCCGAGACAAAAGGCAACAGAGTTCCTAACCCTTGATTTAGCAGGAAGTGACATTTGCAGACTTCACTTACAGGCTCCTTTTTATGTGAGATGACCAGCTCCAATGAAGCAGGCATTGGTTAAAAAAAAAAAAGACCTGAGTTTCACTTAAATGGCTGTACTCTTTGTGAAACAGGCGCTCTTGGTTTTCTTACTAAGTGTATTAACCCTCACAGTTATGTTTGAAACTGCAATCCACCAGGGCTTAAGAGAAAGGGGTTCCCCTCCTGTGACATCCACACTAGGGATGGCGGACATCAATTTAGATGGGAAGACCAAACTTATTTTAGACTTAAAGAAGAGAATGATTATGGAAGTTGATGGCAGCGGATTTGTTATATTTCAGAAACATCTGGACAGGTAGGGCAGGGAATGCAATGCCAGTTACACACATAGGGCTGACCCTCTGACCTGAACATACAATATAATACTTTACCCATCAGCTCCCTTTCCCACCTGGTTCTGTATGGAAGCTTCCCCACAATATGGACTGATGGTTACAGACACCTCTTTGTAGCCACAGTACTGAAGATAGATCCAAACAGCTTCCAAACCAATTTAAACACTAAGTCTGACATGGATGCGCTAAAGTTAAAACAAAAGCACATAAAACAAGATTTGTCTTCTAAGTTGCAACTTAGTTGCATTCGTTCCTTTGTTACATACACATTTCTTCAAGAGGCAAATCTATTTATTTAACTAGGATGGAGGTTAGCCTCCCTTCCTCTCTTCCTCCCTTCTTCTTCTCTCTCATTTTGTTTCATTTGTCTGTGTTCTGAAACTGAATCACACGGTGTAGCCCAGGAAAGTCTCAAACTTGCAGAATCTCCTGCCATGGCTGGCCCAGTGTGGGGCCTCAGGCTCACCGGGGTCACATCACACACTCTGTTCATCATTGTAACTTTGTATCATCTTTTCCTGGAAACTTTGTGGGCTCTAATATTAAGATTGACAATGAAACTCTCTGGGCTCAGAGATTAAAATCATATCAAATCATTCTATCACCATGTTTTTTGATATGTATTTAATAAAGTATGGTCTTAAGGAAAATGGAAAAGATAGAAACCACTTACTCTAAAACGATGGGCAAAAAACAGCAGTATCGGGAATTAAAACTACAGTTAAGAAAAGACCAGACGATGTTGTAATAACATGTGACAATTTCTGTTTTCAAATTCTATGTCACAACCAAAGATGCTTATAAAAACTGAAGTCCTTAACCACATAAAGAAGTAAACCTTATGGAGGCAGAAGTGTCCAGAGGCAAAGACATGCATTCTGGATTATTGTAAGCAATGAGGCTCCACAGACATCCACAGAATGCTCAGTCGTTTGGTGTTTGCTGAGTTTTATGATCTGAGTTGAGGACTGTACATCAGTCTTTTGTAACATATATACTTCAGGACATGGATGTCATCCTGAAACCCCTACTGTGCTGTGAATTAAAATACAGCATGCATTCACCCAGATAAAAGCCAAACAAATAGCAGGATATCTGGGGGTGGGGGGTACTTGGTTGTTTGTTTTGTTTTTAATTACAGTGTATAACAGGGTTTCCAAATGTTCAAATGCAGAACCTAGCAGATAGGCACTATTTCATTCCGTAGTGAAGAACACTTTAAGATAGAGTCAACATGTAATTCTCTTTTTAGCCCAGCAGTATTTGTGTGGCCTCTAAAACACTGAGAAGGAAGTAGCCAATTTTGGAAGGCCTGCTGCTATTGACCCCCAGTAGTAGATTTGTGTCTGCATAAAGGTCTCCAGCCTCTAGCTGAGCAGTTTCAGGGGAACTGGCTTGCAGGATTCTGCCTGCATTTCACAGGCTGATTTGGTTACTTTATTTTGGGGAAATTGGGACTGCTTGTACTTTTCAGTTACATAGTTTAGTTTAGATACTATCGTTTGTGTTAGAAATGTTTTAAGTAAAGCGAAAGTCTAAAACATGCATGAAGAGCTAAAAGGCTTTGCTTTTTGGTTCAGCCTGAGGATTTAACCTAGGATTCCATCCATGTTGGTCAACAGTCCACCACTGAGCTACATCCTCAGCCTGAATCATCTTGTTTAATTTTTTATGAATCTGTGGACTCATAGGACAGACAGATGGAATCCCCTATCCAATAATTAAAATTAGACTTCAGCTGAGACTTCCCTCTTGACCATCTGCATTTGGGAGGATGGAATTTTAAATGTCCTCTACATACACAAGGACCATGTGTCATGGTGAGCACAGCAAGAAGACACTTATCAGTTTACTGTTATCAATACGCTTTTAAGATTTATTTTATATGTATGTGTGAATGTCTTCTGCACATATCTACGTGCACTACATGCCTGTCTGGTGCTGTGGAGGTCAGAAGGTGTTATATCCCCAGGAACTAGAGTTACAGGCAGCTGTAAACCTCCATGTAGGTGCTGAGAACTGAACTCAAGTCTTCTGCAAGAGCAGAAAGTGCTCTTAACCACTGAGCAATCTCTCTACCCTTGGTATTTTATTTTTAATATTTAGTTTATTTGTGCATGTGTGTACATGTGTGTGTGTTTGTGTGTGTGTGTGTGTGTGTGTGTGTGTGTGTGTGTGTCTGAGTGAATGTCACATGTATTTGGGTGCCCTCAGAGATTAGAAGGCATTGGATTCTCCAGAGCTGTGCAGACAGTTGTAAACCATCTGTCATAGTCTTTTGGAAAATGTTATTAGCCGCTGAACCATCTCTCCAGCACCAATTACTGTTATACTGTAATTGATACTGTATGCCAGCTTTTGTTTTAAATGTAGAATCCCAAGGATCTGATTGGCAGAACACACATCAATCAAGCCTTTGGGTTCCTTCCTTCTAGGCAAATAGCAGCTCTCTCTAAACACACCACTAACTTCCTATTGCCATTATACTGTAGCATAAAATAGAATCCAACATTGCCTAGACTGAGACCAAGCAAAAAAAAAAAAGTTTGCATATTCAGAGCTAAGGAGTCGTTAGCACACGGTTCTAATTATTTTACTCAGAAACACAGTCACACGCTTGTGACTGACACTTGTCATTCACAGTCTATTTTCTTTCCCACTCATTTTTCTTTTTCAAAATTTCATTTTGAAGTCTTTCTATGTGACACTAGCTTATTCTAAAAGGAATCTGAGTTGGATGGCCATTGTAGGGAAAGTGTGCTTTGATGTTATCTCACATTTGATCTAGTAAGCATAGAATAGTCCTGAGCTCAAAGTTTTGATGTACTGTGTTGCTTTGTTTGTTTTCCAATACTTTAAATTGCCCCTGATAGATATTTTCTATCCTACGGTGTTGAATGTGCTTGGATTCTTCCCACTGTTACTGGTCTGCTCCCAGAAGGTCTTGCTCACATCCCTCCTCACCTGTTACTCTGTCACTCTGAACCAATGCTTCTCTGTTAAATCTCATATCACACTTACTACCTTCCTTCAGGATCTCAGCAAAGCCAATGTACAGTAGGTGGGAAGCAATTTCAATAAACAACCCTCCAGTCACCAGTGAAGGTGCAGCCGTGTTCACTAGACGCCTTAGAAAAAGACGTCGCCAGTGGGTGGCAGTATGGGTGAGAGCCAGCCACATTTTCTGTGATAGAAATCCTTAGGCTGGGCTTTAAAAACAACCTTACAATACAGACTCTAGAAGCTGCCTGGTAATGGCTGTAGGGACATGGTAGGTTTTGGAGTGGGACACAATTTCATCAAACATTCGAGCACTTGGCAGGATGGGGCTGGCTGTGTCTGTTACCTCTGGGGCAACTAGGGAGCCCAGGCCAACTGCTTGCTCCTGATCCACAGAGCAAAGAGCACAGGTTGACCTTGCTTTCCTGAGGCTCAGAGACTTGAAGAAGGTTACTCCTGGCTGTCCCTATTTCTTGTTCAGAAAACATAGTTGCATCACTTCAGAGACATTCTTAATGTCAATGGCATCCACCATGTGGACTCAGGAACAGGCAGCTCTTATATTGTAAGTTATGGTGGTTTCGGCATTCAGTAAGCTTTTATTTTAGAAAGCCGTCCTGGAGTTAGCACCTAGGATTATCAGGGCTGTTGAATCACTATTTTTAATAGACAGAATGAATACTAAGGTGGAAAGCTATTACAATGTCTAAGAAAATAATATAATTAATGTATACACATTATATAAACTTTTTCTTTCTTTCCTTCCTTCCCTCCTCTTCTTCTATCTCCTCCTCCTCTTTTATTTCTTCATTTTTGAGACCAGGTCTCACTAAGCAGCCGTGACTGGGCTAAAACTCACTGTGAGTAGACTAGGCTAACCTTGAACTTAATAGAGATTCACCTGTCTCTGCCTGCTGAGCTTTTACAAATTCTGATTGTTTAACTGTTTGCACTGCCAAGCACAGATACTACTCGGGGCAAACAACAGTTACATTCTTGCAGGGAAGTTATCCTGTTGCAAACACAGAGTTCACATGTTACAAAATTCTTGTGCAATTTTAGTTGAAACATACTAGCAAAGAGATGGGGTTGGGGGAGAGCTCATTTAATGCAGCGAGTTTCCCTATTAATCTTAGATGGGCAAAAGTCTGTTCAAGGTTCATTCATCAGAAATGCAAATGTTTTGAATACACTTGTGAACTAAGTTACTGAGGGCAGTGTAACAGGGCCAACTATGCCACCCTTTCTAAAGGGGAAACAGACTTGCCAACATAAACTATTGTTAGGCTTCCTGGAACACATTTTAAGAGAGGGCTGTTCACACTGGCTGTGTAGCTTTCCGATTGATAATTCACTTAGTCAGCTTTCAGAGTTGACCTAACCATTAAATCCATGCATTAAATAATGCATGAAGAATTAAAGAAAAACTTTAAAACCATATATTTTTCTCCTATATTAGCCTTTCTACAAAAAAAACAACAACAAAAAACAACAACAACAAAAAACAACAAAAAACAAACAAAAAACTATGGTCCATTTTGGCAATAGTATTTATATCATGGATTTTAACACATTTTGCCTATTTATACAATTAAGAACTTAATGAGAAAACTTATTCCTGAAAGACTATTTTTAATAAAAAAAGCAAAATTGCTCGAATCATATTAAAACAAAAATCCTAAAAAAAAACAAAAAACAAAACAAAACAAAAAAAACAAAAAAAAACAACAAACAAAAATCCTATATCTTCCTTGGTAAACAGCCACGGCACACATCTTTAATCCCAGCACCTCAGGATGCAGAGGCAGGAAGATCTCCGATTTAGAGGTTACTCTGGTCTACAAAGTGAATTCCAGGACAGTTAGAGTTGTACAGAAAAACCCTGTCTCAAAAAAATCAAAAACCAACCAACCGAAACCCTATGGTCATTTGTCAGCCGTGAAAGGGAAAGAAAGATTCTAAGGAAAGATCCAAAGGCAGGAGGAAAAGCTGCAGTCAGGCTGTTTACTGGCAACAAGCCAGGTACATGGCTCCTAGTCCTGTGAGCACAGCACACGGACAGATGTTAGGAGCCGACTAGTACTGAAAAAGTATGGGAGAACAGTTGGAAAATCCCAAGATACACAACCAGCTTCCAGTAAATAAGCAGGTTATCTGGCAGCAGGAAGCAGGTTGCTCAGAGGGTGGTCTCTCTCTCTCTCTCTCTCTCTCTCTCTCTCTCTCTCTCTCTCTCTCTCTCTCTCTCTCTCTCATGCTCGCTCGCTCTTAGAGCTTCCGGGGCTGCAGAATGACAAGGGCCTTGCCACGGACAGAAGCTGTACCTACCCCCTCCCTGAACCCCTCCTGTGCTGCTAGCTCGGTGTCTGAGGCAGAACACAACAGGTCACCTGGCAACACTGAGCTTCTGACTCCTGGTACAGAACATTAACGCAGACCCAAGGAAAACAAAGCTGGTACTGGCCAAGCCCCGCTGGGCACAGAGCACTCAATGCATTCCTAAAAATCTAATTTTTTTATTGAGAGTCAAAGTAAAGAAGAAAGCAAAATGGTTACCAAAGATGCCTTTTTTCAGAAGAAGGCATTGGGTACTGATGTAGTGGCTTCTCGTCCTGTGCTATTTCAGGTTACAGAACACACGGGCTCATTTATGTGTCTTATAAAGTGGGATGTAAATTATCACAATCAATAGAAATCGAGCCACATTTTCTTCAAGCTCCAAGATAAAAATCCTGTCGTGTTGTTCTGTTTCTTCTGCTTTAGAGATAATGGTTGGTGATAGAAGCACAAAAGCCAGCGGCCACAAGACAGTGTGCTTGGCACACTCACAACCACAGCTTGCACACGCACGGGTGTGAGTGCAAGGGTGTGCAGGCACACACATCTGCACACGGACGGACACTAACGATGGCATTTACTGATCTCTTGTTTTAAAAGAGTGTGATTTTAAATGGAAGACCTAATTCAACACACCCTTTTGAGGTTAATTTTTATGATGATATTTACTATGTGGATGATTTCCCCCAAGCTTTGGCTATTCACCAATAATCATAATCCTAGAGGTACACACGCTAAAAACAGAACAGGTCCAACATTGGCTTGGGTTATCTTGGCACAAAATCCATCATTAGGGGGTTTACGGCACAGTCTAAACAAAGGGTAAAGCACGTATGGTCTTCAGACTCACACCGTGCAATTATTTTTCTTAAACATGTCGCTGTAGTTGTAATAACGATGCGTAAATTATGCAGGGCATTCCACGGTGAACTTCCAGGACTCAGTACAAAATAACCAAGGTTAAACTGTAAGATAAACTCTGGTCATGAGTTGTTTCATTTAGATACTTTCTCCCTAGATGGGCAAGGGTTTTGTTTACGCATTCAGATCAGGATTCCAATCCCGCCTTCTGTGAACTCGGATCATCGCCCTTCCTAGCGGCCCTCACGCTGTCAGTGAGGAGACATGACTTGCAGGTGCTTATTTGCCCTCGACTTTGAAAGTCACAAAGGCCACGTAGATAGAGAAATTCAAAGCAGCAGTTCAAGGGCATCTTTGGCTTGGCGCTGTGCCCGCGGCCGCGCTCTTAGGTTCGGCGACGCCCTCCCATAGCCCGGGTGCTGGGTGAGCAAGGTTTGGGGCGCGGGCCCGGAGCAGTGAGGGCGCGGGGCGCGGGAAGGACGCCCGCCAGCACCCGCTCCCAGCTCCCCGCTCCCGCCCAGGCCCGCCCTTTCCCGGCACTATGGAAACCGCATTTTCCTACGCCAGCATGCCCTCCTCCTCTCTCCTATTACATCCAGAACAGGCGACTTCCACTTCCCGGGAACCTGACAAGTGAATGGCTCTGATGACGCCCCGGAAAGAGCCCACGGCCGGGGGCGGGGGCGGACGCCTGCGGAGGGTGGGGCGGGTTCCGGGGCGCCCCTCGCTCTGCTCGCCGCCGGGAAAGGGCACAGAGCTGCCATCGACCCGGAGCTCGCGGGCAACGATGCTCGTAAACAAACCGGGCCGCGCGCCTGCCACCCACAGCGGGCACCGCCCTGCGCCGCGCGCCCACCCCAGATGCTAGGGTCCGACCGCCGCCCCGCACCAGCTCCAACCTCCCGTCCCCGTTCCCCCTCCGCGGCGGAAGCCTGAGGCCAGTTAGTAGGGCGCGAGGCGGGAGCACAAACCCCGCACCCGCCTTCTCTGTGGCGGGCTTCCCGCCCTGGGTGGCATCGCCCCCGCCTGCATCCACAACGAGCCCCTGATTAATGAGCCCGGCCCGGCCCCCGCCGAGCCCCGGCCGGGCCTCGGAGGGGGAGGGGGAGGGGACGGCGGGAAACGCAGCCCGGTGTCGTCCCGCCCCCCCCGCGCCTCACGCTCATTGGCCGGGCTCGGTGTCCGTCGGGGAACGCAGCGCCAATGCGGGGCGGCGGGGCGGAGCGTCCGCGCGAGTGTGCCTGCGTAACGCAGAGTCACGTGTTGTTTTGCTCTTAGTTCAGTCACTCGGTGCGCGATGTGTTACTCACTGTGCGGCGGGGACCGCGACAAACCCAGGTCGTCGTTGGTGGCAGCAGCAGCAGCGGCAGCGGCGGCAGCGGCCCCAGTGGCGGCGTGGGCCCCGAGTGTCCGGACGCAGACCGGTGTCGCGCAGTGCAGAACGGTGGCAGCAGGCCGGCCGCGCGCGTTCTAAGCTCGGCCCCGCGGCTCGGGGACCCCGACTCTCGGCCCAGCCAGTCCCCGGGCGCCGCCCGAGAGCCTGGGAGGCAGCGGCCGCGGACAGTCGAAGCGGGGGGCGGCCATCGCCCACGCCGAGCATCCTTCCGAGCGGCGGAGGGCCCTGCGCCACCGAGCGGCGCGCGCCTTCTAGCCCACCGCCTGGGCCCGGGGGACGCGCGCGCGTGGCCGGGCGGCCGGGCGACGGGTGGCGGGGAGCCGCCCCCGCCCGCGCCCCTCGGCCCTCGCCATCCCCTGTTTGCCCAGCCGGGCGGAGAGAGCTGAACCGGTGGTGATGGCTAGCGCTACCCTGCCTGGGCCCCCCGCGTCGGCGGGCGGGGACGGCCCGAACCTCAATAACAACAACAACAACAACAACCACAGCGTGCGCAAGTGCGGCTACCTGCGCAAGCAGAAGCACGGCCACAAGCGCTTCTTCGTGCTGCGCGGCCCCGGCACGGGCGGCGACGAGGCAGCGGCGGCTGGGGGGTCGCCGCCGCAGCCTCCGCGGCTGGAGTACTATGAGAGCGAGAAGAAGTGGAAGAGCAAGGCGGGCGCGCCGAAGCGAGTGATCGCGCTCGACTGCTGTCTGAACATCAACAAGCGCGCGGACGCCAAGCACAAGTACCTGATCGCCCTCTACACCAAGGACGAGTACTTCGCCGTAGCGGCGGAGAACGAGCAGGAGCAGGAGGGCTGGTACCGCGCACTCACCGACTTGGTCAGCGAAGGCCGCTCTGGCGATGGGGGCTCCGGCACCACGGGCGGCTCTTGCAGCGCCTCTCTCCCGGGGGCCCTGGGCGGCTCGGCGGGCGCCGCTGGCTGCGATGACAACTACGGGCTCGTGACGCCCGCCACGGCAGTCTACCGCGAGGTGTGGCAGGTGAACCTGAAGCCTAAGGGACTGGGCCAGAGCAAGAACCTGACCGGTGTATACCGCCTATGCCTGTCTGCGCGCACCATCGGCTTCGTGAAGCTCAATTGCGAACAGCCGTCGGTGACGCTGCAGCTTATGAACATTCGCCGCTGCGGCCACTCGGACAGCTTCTTCTTCATCGAGGTTGGCCGTTCGGCCGTCACCGGTCCCGGCGAGCTGTGGATGCAAGCCGATGACTCGGTGGTGGCGCAGAACATCCATGAGACCATCCTGGAGGCCATGAAGGCACTCAAGGAGCTCTTCGAGTTCCGGCCTCGCAGCAAGAGTCAGTCGTCTGGGTCGTCTGCCACGCACCCCATCAGCGTACCGGGCGCGCGCCGCCACCACCACCTAGTCAACCTACCCCCTAGCCAGACCGGCCTGGTGCGCCGCTCTCGCACTGACAGCCTGGCGGCCACCCCGCCAGCAGCCAAGTGCACTTCGTGCCGGGTTCGTACAGCCAGCGAGGGTGACGGCGGCGCGGCAGGCGGAGCCGGGACGGCAGGAGGCAGGCCGATGTCGGTGGCAGGGAGCCCCCTGAGTCCGGGGCCGGTGCGCGCGCCCCTTAGCCGCTCGCACACCCTGAGCGCCGGCTGCGGAGGCCGCCCGAGCAAAGTGGCTCTGGCGCCGGCAGGGGGAGCCCTACAACACAGCCGCTCCATGTCCATGCCCGTGGCGCACTCGCCGCCTGCAGCCACCAGCCCAGGCAGCCTGTCCTCCAGCAGTGGGCATGGCTCAGGCTCCTACCCGCTGCCTCCTGGTTCCCACCCGCACCTGCCTCATCCGCTCCATCATCCCCAATGCCAACGTCCGTCCAGCGGTAGTGCCTCCGCCTCGGGCTCCCCCAGCGACCCGGGTTTCATGTCCCTTGACGAGTATGGCTCCAGCCCTGGTGACCTGAGAGCCTTCAGTAGCCACAGGAGCAACACACCTGAGTCCATCGCGGAGACCCCGCCAGCCAGGGACGGCAG
Organism: Rattus rattus; assembly: GCF_011064425.1. NCBI lineage: Eukaryota > Metazoa > Chordata > Mammalia > Rodentia > Muridae > Rattus > Rattus rattus. The sequence goes on from NC_046166.1 coordinate 72,847,931, forward strand.
TGGGGGCGAGCTCTATGGGTATATGAGCATGGATAGGCCCCTGAGCCACTGTGGCCGCCCTTACCGTAGGGTCTCTGGGGATGGGGCCCAGGATCTGGACAGAGGACTGAGGAAGAGGACTTACTCCCTAACCACACCTGCCCGGCAGCGGCAGGTTCCTCAGCCTTCCTCTGCCTCTCTAGACGAATACACTCTCATGCGGGCCACCTTCTCTGGCAGTTCAGGTCGCCTCTGCCCATCCCTCCCAGCGTCCTCTCCCAAAGTGGCCTACAACCCTTACCCAGAGGACTATGGAGACATTGAGATTGGTTCTCACAAGAGTTCCAGCAGTAACCTGGGGGCAGATGATGGCTACATGCCCATGACCCCTGGGGCAGCCCTCAGGAGTGGTGGCCCCAATAGCTGCAAGAGCGATGACTACATGCCCATGAGCCCCACCAGCGTGTCTGCCCCTAAGCAGATCCTGCAACCACGTTCGGCAGCGGCCTTGCCCCCCTCTGGAGCAGCCGTGCCAGCACCCCCTTCAGGGGCGGGCAGGACTTTCCCAGTGAACGGAGGCGGCTACAAAGCCAGCTCCCCAGCGGAGAGCTCCCCAGAAGATAGCGGGTACATGCGAATGTGGTGTGGCTCCAAGCTGTCCATGGAGAACCCAGACCCTAAGCTGCTCCCCAATGGGGACTACCTCAACATGTCCCCCAGCGAGGCAGGCACCGCAGGGACCCCACCTGACTTCTTCTCAGCAGCTTTGCGTCCAGGCGGTGAGGGCCTCAAAGGCGTCCCTGGCCACTGCTACAGCTCTCTGCCCCGCTCTTACAAGGCTCCCTGTACTTGCGGTGCTGGAGACAACGACCAGTACGTGCTCATGAGCTCCCCTGTGGGCCGGATTTTGGAAGAGGAGAGACTGGAGCCCCAGGCCACCCCAGGGGCTGGCACATTTGGGGCAGCTGGGGGTAGCCATACCCAGCCTCATCACTCAGCAGTGCCTTCCTCCACGAGACCAAGTGGCATCGGTGGCCGACCTGAGGGCTTCCTGGGCCAGCGCTGTCGGGCAGTGCGGCCCACACGCCTTTCGCTAGAGGGACTGCAGACCCTTCCCAGCATGCAAGAGTACCCTCTACCCACCGAGCCCAAGAGCCCTGGCGAGTACATCAACATTGACTTTGGTGAAGGGGGTACCCGTCTGTCTCCGCCTGCTCCCCCACTACTGGCGTCAGCGGCCTCCTCCTCTTCACTGCTCTCAGCCAGCAGTCCTGCTTCATCCCTGGGTTCAGGTACCCCAGGCACCAGCAGTGACAGCCGGCAGCGCTCTCCGCTCTCTGACTATATGAACCTGGACTTCAGTTCTCCCAAGTCCCCTAAGCCTAGCACCCGCAGTGGGGACACAGTGGGCTGCATCGATGGCCTTCTCTCTCCAGAAGCCTCATCCCCATACCCACCGCTGCCCCCGCGTCCTTCCGCTTCCCCTTCCTCCTTACAGCAGCCTCTGCCACCTGCCCCAGGAGACCTATACCGCCTGCCTCCAGCAACAGCTGCCACATCCCAGGGTCCCACTGCCGGCTCCTCAACGTCCTCTGAGCCTGGGGATAATGGTGACTATACCGAGATGGCCTTTGGTGTGGCTGCTACCCCGCCACAACCTATTGCCGCACCCCCGAAGCCAGAAGGTGCCCGAGTGACCAGTCCCACATCGGGCTTGAAGCGGCTAAGTCTCATGGATCAGGTATCTGGGGTAGAGGCCTTCCTTCAAGTCAGCCAGCCCCCTGATCCCCACCGGGGCGCTAAGGTCATCCGTGCAGACCCGCAGGGGGGACGTCGTCGCCACAGTTCAGAGACCTTCTCCTCTACCACCACTGTCACCCCAGTGTCCCCATCCTTTGCTCACAATTCCAAGCGCCACAATTCGGCCTCCGTGGAAAACGTGTCTCTCAGGAAAAGCAGTGAAGGCAACAGCATCCTGGGAGGAAGTGATGAGCCGCCCACATCCCCAGGACAGGCACAGCCCTCGGCAGCTGTGCCCCCAGCGCCACAGGCTAGGCCATGGAACCCCGGTCAGCCTGGAGCTTTGATTGGCTGTCCTGGAGGCAGCAGTTCTCCCATGCGCAGAGAGACCTCCGTGGGTTTCCAGAACGGCCTCAACTACATCGCCATCGACGTGAGAGGTGAGCAGGGGTCCTTGGCGCAGTCTCAGCCTCAGCATCCACAGCCAGGAGACAAGAACTCCTGGGGCCGGACCCGTAGCCTTGGGGGGCTCCTCGGTACCGTCGGAGGCTCTGGCACCAGCGGAGTGTGTGGGGGTCCAGGCACTGGAGCCTTACCCTCTGCCAGCAACTACGCAAGCATCGACTTCTTGTCCCATCACTTGAAAGAAGCCACCGTGGTGAAAGGTGAGGTCCTTCGACCTTGAGGATGGGAGGATGGGAGGGTGGAGAATTGGGTGGCTTTGGATGCTACTCCTTCTAGTGCTTCCTTGGTTTAATTGCCAACGTGCTGGCTGGGCCTCCTCCCTCTTGGCTACTGTGTCATTGTTGTCTTTCTCCAAAGAGCTTGGCAGGAACGTTGACTTGGCTTTTGAGTAGAATTGATGCCTTCCCCCGTGGGTGGGAGACTTTGACCTTGTTTTAGGTCCAGCCATCTCTTGCCTGGGTTCCTGCGGTCCTGCCATAACCTTCTGCCTCAGTGTAGGTTCTACAGAGTGGAAAGTTGTTTCAGATCTTTACAGTTGAAGGTGCAAAAGGCACCGACTACTGGTTCTGTGTGAATGGCTGGTCCCCAGGTCATTGCTGCTCAGATACAAGGCTCACTTAAACACACCCAAGAGCCCCTCGAAGTGAGCACAAGTCTCATGTAGACTGTGACAAACCTGTCCATCAGAGGCACTGTAGTTCTCACAGGGGAAATGGTGGTAGTATGGCTTGGCTTACATACCTTGATGACAGACAACGGTTCTCACCTGTGCATAACTGGGAGTTTCTGGAGGATTTCCTACCTGTGGGTACTAGACAAGTAAACCTGGGGTTTCTGGTGCTGCAGGACCAGGACCTGGAGAAATGGCATGGTTAATAAGTCCCCGGGTAGTGCTGGAGTTGTTGATGTGGATATGCCAGGTAGCAGAGCCAGCCCTGGGAGGTTTGAGAACTCCAGAGCCTTTGGAAGGTCCTCCCAGGTGGAGTAAAGTTGGGGGTTGGCATAGGGACAGGATGGCTCCACTTCCCAGAGCACCCCAGGCACTAATATTCAGCGGCGACTCAGGATCAGAGATTGGAAGAGCGTGTGAAAGATGAATGTTCGGGTCTTTTTCAGGGACTGAGGGTCTGGAGGGTGTGCAGCGCTGTCCCCCGCCCCTTATCAAGTATCCATGAACATAGAGATGGGGTTGCTGTGCAGCTGGCAAAGCTTTCTCAGAAGTGCTTGGGGGTGTGTAGGGGGGCAAGGGAGCTGGGGTGCTTAGTTCTGTTCTTCTTGTCTGTGTTTCCACATGGGGAACATGGGGTTGCTAGCAGGATAGACGGCATGCCACAGTGGAGTCAGTGGTGTGGTCTGGAAGCAAGGTCGTGGTCTCAAAGGGACCTGTATACCTTTGGTTGTTAAAGTAAGCAGGCCAGCTGAATGCTATCCACATCAAGACTGTGTTCTAGTATATTTGGGGCCATTAACTTCTTGGATCCAGGCTTACAGCTTCGAACAAATCCCGGGAAATCGTAGGGTAATGGATGAAAAGCTAATTCTTATTATAATTAAAAGTGGAGCCGAGGAAGAGGAGTGTCTAGGAATTACCTAGTACAGCACTTCAGCAGCTAATTAAATCAACAGGAAGTTGACAGAATGTCTCTTCCGTGGTGAATCTCTCAGCTAAAGGTCACTTCGTCAAGGTCTTATTAAACAGTACAAATTTCTGGTGCTAGGGGGTTGAGGATGGCTGAGCCACAGGCCATATAAACACAACTGCGTGTGACTGAATAGGGGAATTCTGCCTGTCTGCCTCACCCCCATACTTATTTAGCAACTTCCATGTCCCTGGCCGAGGAGGGGAGTAAACATGGAGAGTTGAGGCTGGGTGGGTGGTCTCCTACTTTGGGAATGCAGTCTGAAGTCCATGCTTTGAAGTTTTGAGGCTGTGGTATAGTCACTGCATTCAGAAAAGGGATTCCCTGGCAGACCAGAAAGAATGCTGACCTGCGGGAGTAAGTTTGTTTAGACACCTGGCTCATCTAGTCCTGCTTAAGGTTTCCCACAAGGATAAAATTCCCACCAGTCTTGGAGATTTGCACGTGTGAAATCTAAATGGCTCTCCATACAAGCAGACAAGGGAGCATTTTTGGTTAGTTATTCTGAATTCTGTGGGTATCATGTTAAAAAACACTCCTTCCTGAAAGGGGGGTACTTTAAAGGGAAAACAGATAACTAAAAATTCATCTGCTGTGCCAAAAGCCACATGTTCAAGGGGAGGCGGACAAGCCAAATTAGATTTCTAGCAAATTGATTTGAGCAGAGAGCAGCCTCAGAGTGGGGGGAGTGCACATGCGATCTCAGCGTGCTGAGCTGGGTCCTTGATGTCTGATGAGCCACAAAGGGCCACCGGGAATCCGAGGGGATGGACAGCTCTCTGTGAATAGCTCACGTGCAGGTGGACCTTGGTGGTGTGCACAGATTAAAAGTTCTCCGCGGAGCGGTGTGATTTACAGAAGCCTGAGTTTGAATGCAGAAATGTAGAATGTCCTCTCTGTTCGCCTAGGCTTCCATCCCAAGCTGCTCACTCATTCTCCTCGGGCAGACCTCATTGGTTACACAGGCAGGAAGTAACTGAACTCAATCTGGCTAGTGTGTAGTACTTAAGCTATATAGACACAATGTCCCGGCAGTGTCCTGTAGTCCACTGCAGTTGAATTGGAAAGGGTGGGGAGGGGTGTCTTAAACTCAGCTGATTAAGAAATAGTAAACACCGGGTATGTGTGCGTGTAAAGAAAGTCTGGTTAATCCACTAGAATGGGAACTGAGTGTTAATTGGGTTAACTATACTTTAAAACTACTTCTGGTAAGACTGCACATTATTCTCAATGGATTGATATGGTTCTCCCTCAGAGAGGGATTTTAGAAACCCACGGGGGTTTCTAAAGTGTAAGAGGCCGATTGGATAGCTAAGTACTGTGGAAAACACCTACATTTTCTCTTTGATCAAAAGTCTATCCACATGTCCAGCTTCTGCAAGACTGGCAAGTGTGTGAGGTGTTTGCAAAGGAGCAGGGGAAGGGAGCTGATTCAGTCTGGGAGGTTCTGCCTTGGGAAGTGCTTCATCCCCGAGCCAGGGCAGCAGCTTTGCCAGCCTCTTATCTCCCAGTGGGTACCACCTGGGCATGGTGCTGTGCAGGGTGGCTCCCTGCTCCTCAGGAAGAAGCAGGCGAGGTGGAGGTGTTGAGGAAAGAAAGTACTCAGGCTTTGGTGAATGAAAGTCACGTGGCCAGTTCTGCTTCCTCTATTGAAAGAAAAGCCTTTAGTGAAGTTGTTCTGGAGAAGAAAGGAGGGTGGGGCCAGGAAGCCGGGGTTCTGGTTGCTAATCTCCAGAGAGCCACATTACCATGCCGTCTGCCTAGCAGTTAGTCCCTGTCCTTACCCTGCTGGGTCACAAGGAGAGGAAAAGAGAGGTGTCCTAAGCCCTTACAGGCGGAGTGCTAAGAAAACAGCAGCTCCATGCTGTCAGGAATGTGGGCAGTGAAGGTGCTTCTGAAAATAAGCACTCTTAAATGAAAAATTAGTAAGTAAAACCCAAAGGTGCAGTTCGGGGAGACTGGAGAACTCACCTTCCTGCCCCATTGTTGGCTGTTGCTCCTTTCTCCAAGGACCACACCTCCTTTCTCTAAGAATTCAGCCAGGTGGGTAGCTCAGCCTTAGAGCTATGGCAGGAGAGCAAAACAAAACAAGAAAAGATTCACACCAGAATTAAAAAAAAAAAAAAAAAAAAAAAGTAACAATGTAGAGATTCAAATTACATAGTAGCAGAACAATTAAGAAAAACAGACCTGTCTGCCCTGGCTTCAAAGCACACTTTACATTCCCCTCTGTGATGTCTTCAGGTATTAAGAGCTGTTGACAAGGTGAGGATGTATAATTAGAATATACATTTTAGAAAACTGACTCTTACTGTTGGAAGCTCTAATCTAGCAGCCAAGCCCTTAAACTTCCGATGTTTAATTAGCCAGCATTCTGTTCAGCAGGGATTCAGCTCTGTTTGTTGAGTTTACTGGGGGGGGGGTCACTCCTGAAGTTTTGATTTCTGTCTGTAGGTTAGGAAAGTACAGGATTCTTGTTCTTCACTCCTCCCCACCAAAGAGCAATTTTAATAGCAGCACCTGTGCATAAAGGCGTTCTGTTAGACTCCTACTAACAGCTTTTCTTTGGAAGCATATTCTAAGAGCTAGGTAACTTTGCTATCAGATTTGGCAAGCAGGCCAGCTTTTTGTTTTGGGAGGGGGGGGTCTTGGATAGTACAGAATTGAATGTTCTCTGTTCACCTTGGAAACAAGGGAAAATGTAACTTTATTCTTGTGCCCACATTGCCAAGTAGGTTGAGGGCCATTATGACTCAGAGGGGAAAGGAACCCCAGTTGTGGTAGGGATGGACACTGTGCAAGTCTCTCTAGACCAGCATAGAGTGTATGGTTTAACACAAGATGTGCCGAGCATTTTAATGTTGCCATTAAATTAAATGTGTACATTTTCTGCATCTCCACAGCGAATGGCTACAAAGGTTGTGTACCTTATCTAGCTATGGGTTTTTGTGGCAGCAGTGTTTCCCAGATATAAACAGAGGACTCTGTATTCATTTTAGTGTTTTGAATGCATCAGTCATGACTACAGGGGGAGGAGGTAGTTGAGGTGGATAGCAAAAGGGAGGGAAGGTGTTTCTGGAGGGAGATGCTGACATCAGTGGCTGCCACTGGTCTCTGAGTGTCTTTTGGTGGTAGTTTCCTAGGCTCATACCGAGGGTAGGTGCCCTGAAGTAACACATGCAGAAGAAAGTTGGACTAGACAGGGAAGCAGGCTGTACACAGGAGCTGCTTGTTAGGTGCAGAATGTGCTAGACACTTCTGAGCTTGGCAGTCTTACTTCTTAATTTAATTCATTGTGTTAAAATGCTGAAATAGAGTTTGGTTTAAAATGTACAGGCGGTGTGTGGATGATGAAGCAGTTCATTTAATAATTGGAATTTCTTTTCCTGTTAAACTAGAAAAAAAAAATACTGTTTTACCCATAGTTATTTGTCCAAAAGACGTGCTAAAAAGGAGCGGGCAAATTATTTAAGCCCTATTCCACTTTCTTGCGTGTGGCATTTATGCATTGATATTTGCAAAAATATTTCTTACTTCTAGTGCTTTTACTGAAATCGGGTCAAACACTTGGACCCATGATATATCTTAAGGATAAGTCATCACATGAACTCTTTAAGTACCAAGCCTTTTAATATTTATTTGAAAAAGTATCAGGTTTTCCAGAAAGACATGTTCAGAACTGATATTTGTGTGTATTTCCCATACTGTCTTTTTATTACTTCCTAATTGAGGCTAAATCCTAACATATTTTCTGAACACATTCAATCTTTATATAATAGTCACTTCAAAAAATATTAGTCCTCTACTCTTTTAATCTACAGAGATTTAGTGCAGGTTCTTAGTGATTTGCCATGATATTCAAGCTTTATTTTGTTTTCTTCAATGCATAAATGTAAGCTCTATAGTTCATCCTAGGCTAAGGTTTTCATTATCTCTTCAAAAGCCATTATGTTGACATTAGGGGTGACTCTGCTCTTTTTGCATGGTCACAGTGCAGTGTTTAATATTTATTACTATAACACGCTTTCTCTCCTCACTCTGTGGACTTCACTTGGGCCATCTTCAGGGACCAAAGTATATTAGTGTGTTACCAACAACCCAGAAGCAAGCTGAACACAAAATAATGCTCAAAGAATCCTACCCATGGTGCGTTATGGAAATGAAACATATTCTAAGCAAAGCTGAAAGGAAATGTCCCAGGGCAGAAGTGGACAGAATTCAAAGATGTTGCTATGTAGTGCTTCCTTTCTCCACGTATAGTGTCATGTGGCACTTACACATCTTGTGATGTCTGCAGATTCAGCTTTTATAGGTATGAGTGTTTTGCCTGTGTTTTATGTGTGTACACCAGCCATATTTGTGCCTGTTGACCACAGAGGCCAGAAGAAATTGTCAGAGCCCGTGGAACTGGATTTCCAAAGGTCTCCAAAGAGCACAGGAGATGATACTTGATATAAAATTTTGCCTCCACATACATTAAGCCCCTTCAGCTCAGCTCAGTGTGGGAACAGGACTGAGTGAGGGTAGAATCACTAAGTGCCTTCGAGGACACAGAGCTGGGAACCGCTGATGCCGCCTCAACAATGCGCTTGCAGGCTGGTCGGGTTTAATTTGGGCAGAGTAGTTATTAAATACCATCAGGAGAGCATTGGAGAAGGTGGCCCGGAGGCTGGCACACCTTGAGTGATCATCTGAGCAATGTGCCTGTTTCCTGGGGGTCGCTCTCTCCACTGGAACAACTGAATGGGTGCAACAGCCGCCTCCCACCCCCACCCTCCGCTGTTGTGGTGTGTAGGGAACTGCTTGGGTGTAGACAAAGGATGTGTTTGAAGTAGAAAAGCAAAGTGCCCACTGAAAGGATCGCTCACACAAGAATCAGAGGAGAGTGGGGAATGTTGTAAGGAAGACATTTTTCCTAGAATAGTTCATCGTGACGGCTGAGGCTACCTGGCAGTGCTGAAGCCTCCATTCTTTGAGAACAGAGCCAGCCCTGCTGACCTGTGACGCAGGCTGGGTTAAGGTTCTTACCTCCTGTGTTTTTGTCCTATGCATGGAATATCACATACCCTTCGCAACCCATTAGCAGCTTCCAAAGAAATGTGTCATTAACTCAGTTGATGATGAATAGATCAGGAAACTCACCAATTTACAGTCAGCCTCAGGACCGGTTCATGTCAGTCAGCTGTTGCAGGGTGGTTATCTTCCCAGGACCCAGTATCCCACAGTGTCTTATTGTCTTATTGTCCTTAAAAACATTGTGAGCAAGGTTATTTAGCTGGATTTTCGCATGATGACAAATGGGTTTCATTCAAGTTGAACTGGCCACGAGCTGCCTCTTTTGGAGGTAGTGTGATTATAAAAGTATACTTAGGCAGACACACCAAGAGTTCATTAGATGCTCATGGTTAAAAACCATAGCCTGCCATCATGAACAAGTGCCCACAGCAGGCTGATGGAGAGAAAGACTTCCAGTCAAACCAAACCAAGGCAGCTTCTCCGGGTTCAGGAGAGAGCTGGGTTCAAAGTTCGCCATCTTGCCATCGTGGAACTGTTGAGCACTGTCTAGAAATGGAATATTCCGGAATGGAAGAGTGAACTCTGAGTGCCCTAACAGACCACTCCTGACCATGGTGTCTGTCACTGAAGAAGCAAATGGAGGCCATGTCCTCAAAGCATTGAGAGGGAGAATAGATAGATGCTTCTTGGAGCCACAGGTCCATCTTGGGGCACTGACTCGTGCATTGGATTTAGAGAGAGGAAGGATTTGGATGGGCGAGGGCGCTGTGTAATTGAGCGGCCCCTGGTGAGGCGTGGTTCCCTTCATTGTCACCTCAGTTCTGGGTCTTCAGGGTGGTCCACAGTGCTTCTTGCTTGAGGGGACAGCTGGCTTCTGCAGGATGGGCCTGCCCTAGTGTTCAGAGGTGATTGTCTTCTTGGAGGTGGGGTTGGGGGTGGGGGCTGCCTCGGGAGGCTCTGCTGTTCCTGGAATCAAAAGTGACTGAGTCTAGAACGGCAACTTATCTCTGTGCCTTCAGCTTTGGAGGAGGATGAGATAGATTAGGCAGAATCAAGTGGCCTCTGAGACACACACACACACTCACACACACACACACACACACACACACACACACATACATACACACACATATACACACACAGACACACACACACACACACACTCACACACACACACACACACACACACACATACACACACACACACACACACACACACACACACACACACACACACACACATACACACACACACACACACACACACACACAGACACACACACACAGACACACACAGACACACACACACATACACACACAGACACACACACACATATACACACACAGACACACACACACACTCACACACAGCACACACACACACACGTACACACACACACACACACACACACACACACACACAGACACACACACATACACACACACACACAACACACACACAACACACATACACACACATACACACACACACAGACACACACACACACACACACATACACACACACACACACATCTACACACACACACACAGACACACATATACACACACACACACACACACAGACACACACACACACACACAGACACACACACACACACACACACACACACACACACACTCGGGGGCAGGAGGGGGGCTAATATATCGGACTTTTGCCCTCTTTTTAGTTACTTTGTGGGCTTGTATGAGAAGGCAATGTTTTTTCACCAGAGTACCACTAGATGTATTTAATTAAAAAGTTAGTTGTAAAACCTAGGGACCCCACGTTCTGGTGTGCTGCGAAGGACCTCTTGCTATCACATGGAAGTCCTTTCTAAGTATGGTGTGTGTGGATTCCCCGAGCAAGGCGTGTGCCTCCCTGCGATTGAGTACATTCCAGGAAGCCACTTGTCACTGCTGTGACCCTGCTGTCCTATGCCTTCCTAGTTGTGAGAGAAGCAGGGGAGCCTCTTCCCTCCTTCCCCTGGAGTTGCTTCTGCCCTACCTTACGCCATGTTCAGGATCTCAGCTCCCCCTGGCAGATGGGGATGGGGCAGTGGATGAAAGGTCTTAGAAATAGACTGAGATGACTCCACTAAAATATAAAACCTTGCAAATGATGGTTTGGAGACTGGGAACATTAAGCAGGATCTGCCATGGCGTGGATTAGAGATCCCAGCTGAGACGCTGGTTTTTGTGTGACAGGGGGAGAAATGGTCTAAGTAGGACTATGTGGTACTGAGCAGGTATGGCGGACTCCTAGGCCTCGGTCCTTAGAAACACCTGGAAAGGAGGATATAATGGCCACTTCGGATGCTGCTCCAGGTGTGGAGATCTGGCTTCTTGGGAAAGTGCCTTCCCATGAGTGCAGGGATGAGGCCGAGGATGGCCAGTGTGAGTGCACAGAAGCTTGGAAATCTTCTGGTCTGTCAGTGTGCAGAACACACATGACACATGTCTCCAGCCAACAGCATGCATGGCTTTAAAAGCTCGCTGGTGTCTGGAGCCAGTTCAGCCTCCGTCTGCTAAATCACATTTTAACAAGTTACCACAGAGGAAATGCCTTAGAGAACTGTCCATCCTGACAAGCTAGGAGTGAGATTCACCCTTCCATGTCTCACCTCCACAGTTCTTACTCCTTCCGGAAGTCAAAGCATAGCTTGCTGCTTTCCAAGGGAAATTGAGGCGAAGTTATCTCCCAGCATTCATGTAGACCACGACTCACATGCGTAAACATGAACAATTCTTCATAGCCAGATAGTCTCCTAAGATGGGGTTCTGAGGACACTCCCTTGAAAGAGAGTGCCTTGGCCACTGCCTCTATCTCTCTTCCAGCCTTTCATAGTTTATTGTCCTCTGACCATGAGATGGGGACCCTTTCTCTGCAGACCTTCCTCCTGAGTGGACATGCCCAGTTGCTGCTGGGTGTCCTCCCATGCCCCTCCCAGCTGCTGCAGAGGGCTTGGGAGAAGACAGAATTTCACAGGATGTCTGCTGGCCTCCTGATTGCCCTACAGGTCTCTGGCTTCTGGGCCTGAATGACAAGAGCAGGTGACATGTCCTTGCTTTGGGTCTAGCTATCCAAGGGGATTGGGAGGACTGGGAAGGTTGCTTTGTCTTACTGTCCTCAGCCTAGCCTTTCATCCTCTATCACAAGCCTTGGTCCTTGCCCCTACCCAGGAGCCCTGGGCCTGAGTGCTCTAGTGTGGGTGGCTAGTAGAGGCCCTGCTTGAACTGAAGTAGTCTTTCTGGACATGTAGTACATATGGACTCGAGTGCTTTAGTCACCTGTAAGGTGCGCCTGTACTGCCCAAGTCCGTGTGGATCATGTGTATTTGGCTCAACTAGGCGCTGGAGCAGGCAGGGCAGCCCCTGTGGTGGCTGAATGCTGTGCCACATTGTGGTATACTGTATGCTTTGGCTTGGTTCTGTCCTGCCCTTGTTTGAGTGGAGCGGGGGCTTATGCGGGCTTCTGGCTTTCAGTGGTCTCGAGTAACCTCCAACTCGAATTCCCCTTCTTTGGCAGTACCTTCTCAGATTTCAGCTGGGTGGGTTCTCTTTTCGCTAGGACTTGTTTACCTGTGGTTTTGCTTGCCTCCTAGTGGTCCCTCTGCTGCTAGAAATCATAGGTGTTAGCATTGTTGTTCCTGATGCACCTTAGGAGGGGAAGAGGCAGTGACAGCAGGTACCTTATATCCTACTGCTGTGACTCCCCAAACAGCCCGAGGAGCCTTCCTCAGCAGCTCAGGTGAGCAGGTCTGGAGAAGTCTTTGTAGTTCAAAACATGGCGTGTGGCTGCCTGCCTGCATGACTGAATATACTCAGAAAGGTGAAGGAGTCCGACCACAGAGTGTGAGTCATGCCCCAAGCATGTGCTTTTGATGTAAAAATCAATATTCATGTATGTTTTGTTTATAGACATTATGGTTTCTATACAGAAACTCCTTTGATGGTTTTACTGTGATACTTCTGGGGGTGTGGATGAGGTGGGGAGAGATCCCTGCCTTCGGGAGTGGGTGGAATTGACCTAGCTGAGAAACCACCTAGTGGATGGTGGCCATGGTCCTGTGTCTGACTGACGGTATTGAGTCATCACACCTTCCACACATGCATCTCACTGAAGCATGGAAAGCTGTGTGGGTTTCAGGGTGCAGGAATGGTTGCAGAGAATGACTTCTATGCCCCCCAGGGAGTGGCAGTGTGAGAGGTGGCTCATGGGTGCAAGCTGGGGCAGAGGCCCTGCCTGCTGAGCTCTCCATTTTAAGTTCCTTGTTGCTATGACGAAACATCTGATAAAAGCAAATCAGTAGGGTTTATTTTGACTCCCAAGTTTGAGAGTACAGTCCATCAATGGGAAGGCATAGCAGCAGATGCTGAGACAGAAGGTAACATTGTATCCTCAAAAAGGAAACAAAGAGGTGAACAGTGTGCCTCAGCTTCCATCATGGTGGGAAGGCATAGCAGCAGGAGCTGAGCTAGAAGGTAACAATGTATCCTCAAAAAGGAAACAGAAATAGGTGAACAGTGTGGCTCAGCTCAACTTCTCCTGTGTTTTACTCAGTCCAAGACTAGCCTACAGGATGGTGTCACCCACAGAAGGCTGATGGGTCTTCCCAGCTCTGTTAACCAGAGGTCTATCCTCTGGGTGATTGAATATAGATCTTAGCAAGTTGATACTCAGTATTAGCCATCGCAGCTCCCAAGCAGATTGAAGGGAAACACGTGAATCTGCTCAGGATATTTATTCTATGCTCCCATAATTGGACAAGAAAAAATAGAAGTTTTTATAACTAAAGTTGTAGGCATTTTTATAGTGAACATAAAACATAGTTCTTTACACCAGTGTATAAGTCATCATACAAAAAATGTGCTCAACCCGAGTAAAGAATGGGGCTTCTTAGAGGATACGTGTAATTTTAATGCTAGTTCTTGTACCAACTATACCCATCAGGGTAGAAGGGAAGCCCTTGAAGTCACATTTTCAAATGACCCAAGAAAGATTTGGGCTGATTACGAATTGCAGGTGTGGTGCATATCAGTTTCTCTTTGAGAAGCTGAGTATCAGCAAAGCTTGCATTTAGTAGTGATCAGATGGATTCTGAGCTGTGCTGTGCATTAAGAAGCCAGAGGATCATTCTAAAGAGTGCTGGCTTCACAGTGAGTCTTATGACTCGCGGGGTCTGTAAGAGGATAGCGTGGCCTTTAGCAGACAGTATTGCATTTCTGAAGTGCGTAAGCTTGCAGATAATTTCCAGGGGTATCAGTTAGTCTCAGGTGCAACACGCAGGTGGAAAACGTGTGGTGCTATTCTGACAAACCTGCTCCCATCTTCTCCTGGGCTCCTTGTTAAATGTCGGTGGGCTCATCTGCCTTGAAGGGTTGGCAGACTGGTTCTGTGAAAGATTGGACAGTGAAGGTTCCTGCTTGGTTACCATAGCTACCCAACTGTGCTTGAGGTGGAAACAGCTGTGCTATGAGAGTGACAGTGGCTGTGGCCCGGTAAAACTTTACTCGCAGAGAGATGGCTGGCCTCTGCTGTACACTACCATCTGTGAAATGGAAGTATTCTCCTCCCTGAGTATCAGACCACCTTCAGATTTCCGTTCCCATTTGGAGGTTGTTTCTCTTTTCTGCTCCAAGAAGTGACACAAAAGCTGTAAGGTTTGGTTTTGTTATAGTTAGTTGAACTTAGGCTGACTAAGGATCATTGCCCTGAGTGCAGGGGACATGAAGGCCATGAAGGCCATGGTCATGTGCGGTCTAGCAGGCAGGCTGGTTTCCCAAGGCATTATAAACATCACCTAGTCTCCCTCATTAAAAAGGATCAGATACGAGTGTGGTGTTTAATGTCCTTTGAAGGGAGTTCTATAAAAAGCCAGTGGAAAAGTTTGCATGATCTCATACATAGAATATTTAAAAAAAAAAAAACCAGCAACAACTACAACAAACCCTCAGGTTAAATGTACAGAGAGCTAAATAATACTGGTTGTCAATGTTTCTGGGTGAGGTGTGGGGAGGGAGGAAAGAGAGGGAACAGACACAAAGAAACTAGCACTTAGGGACAGATGGCTCTGTGGAAGTCTGCAAGGTGTGACAAATATTAGGGATTTTTGTTATGTTAAAAACGAGTAACCTTCATCTGCTCTTGCTACCAAAATGCAAGTAGAGAAGGTGACAGGAGGGAACTGGTTAATCCACTCTGGGTAACCTTTCTACTATGTAAATGTGGCCCTCAAATATGCACAGCACAAAACAAAACAACACAGAACAAATGGTGGGAACCAGAAGAGGAGACTGGTCTTCAGCTGACTGGTCTGATTCCCTTGCTTCCACTGGGTCCCTAAACATCTCTGCTGGAAGCCAGAGGGAGCCTCGCATTAGACAACTATAGGATGGAGCTGCCCCACCCCCACACAACCCCCTGGAAAGACCCTCTTCCTTCTGACTTTTTCCTCTGGTTTTAACCTGGGCTTAGAATGTCCTGGTTTGAGAGAAAGGGTCCCCTAGGATGTAGAAGGCTCTGTAGAATGGGGGTTGGGCTAGAGGGTGATCCCACCCTGCTGAATCTGCACCCGCAGGCAGCCGGGCGTCCCTGTAAGGGAGAAACTAGTTCGATGCCCACACTGGGAAACAGCCATTGGGATATTGGCTTCTAAAAGCCGGGAGGTTGAGCTGGCAAGTTCCCATGGGGGAAGCTTTGGGTGTGTAGACGAAGTTTGAAGTGAGGTGCTTGCTTCACAGGCTGGGAGGCCTCTGAGCACAGTGGCCGGCGATGAGGAGGCTGCCTTCTTTGAAGGCTTGAGCAGGAGCAAAGGGCAAACGCCTCTTACTCCCTCCAGCCCTGAGAAAGCTACATTGTGTCTTCTACCCGCCTGGGATTCATTGTGTCATTAGCATGTTACAACTCGAAGGTAGGGAGTTTGTTTAATAGTAAGCATTCAAAACTTAAGATTCAAAAGGATCTTAATTGTCAGTGGAAGTGTGAGGGCCGTAAAAGGAAGTCAGACTCTCAAGCAGGTTGTCACAGGGAGCTTAATCATCTGTGTTTTCCTTTTGAATTATGTTTTTCCCCCAATTTAGATGAAAGGTTAAGTAACCGTTTTTCTTAGAATCTCTGGGTTTGTTATCACACCCAACCTTACATTTTTTTTTCAAATGCTTTTAGCAAAGTAAGAAGATATTAAATTATCAGGCATATTTTTCTAGGAATTTCTCTTCCAACTGTAAAGCCTGCTTTTCCAACTAGTTCTTTTTTTCTTTTTTTAAACTAAACTGGGCATTGAGATGGGCTTGAAGGATGTGGGGACTTGCCAAAGGGTTCATTTCTTTCTTAATTTGATTTGTTACTAGAGATACAAAATATGTGGCCTCTGGTTTCCTTTTGTCATGCAAATCAACAGTACTAGTAATTCAGAGCCCTGAATATGTTATGGAGTCCACACCTGCTCTTCTCTGCACTGCACGGAGCGTCCTGGACTCCGAATGAGTGGGTCTACGTTGGGCTCTTTGTGGGAGAGAAGCCTTGCAGAAGTCTAGAGACAGAACCTGGGCTTCCCGGGGTGGAGCTGCCATAACCCAAGTGTATGCTTGGGATTCTGCCCATGCACAAACCTAGGGTCTCATGAGACATCCCAGCAGAAGGGAAGGTATTAGTTGGCCTGGCTCAGATGCCCCTGGGTATGTCTGTCTGATTTCTTGTTAATAGGCTCTGGCTTTGGTGCTCAACCTTCTGCAGCGTAGTGGTATGGCACAGTCCTGCTGCTGGTCCTGTGTACTCTGAAGATCTTCTCTCTGGCTTGCAGGGATGTGTCTTCTGTCTCTCCCTCCTTCCCCTGTCCCCTCGTCCTTCTCTGGGGTCTGAGCAGAACTTTCAGAGGTGGAAACACAGGCTCATAGGTGAAACTTTCTGCTCTTTAACGTGTGAGGGAAAAAGTGATCCTCGGGGACTTAGGAGTCCTGGCCTGAGACCGGACCCCACTTGGTGTATGGGCGACACACCCATCAGTGGCTGCTGAGCAAGGGATCGAAGGAGTTTCTCAAACTTATTGATTTGTTGTCACGGCTCTGGCACTTGCTGTGCTGGAGGATCACTCTGCTCTTAGGGAGTTGGGTGTAGAACTGCGGGGAAATGTCAAATCGCATGTCTCAGGTCTCAACATGAGTTACCACCAGATGCAGGACAAGCATTGGTGGGCCTGTCCTGTGTGCAGGGCAGGATCCTTCCCGAGTCATTCTACCACTGTGACTGGACAGACAGACAGCTCAGGGTTCCCCTTCTTAAGGCTCATGCAGAGCAGAGTGGCCATAAATTAATCATCCCTGTGTTGCCTCTAGTGGATTTGACATAGGTAATGAATAAATAAATGTGTACTGGCATCTCATCCTTAGGAACTATAAATATTTAAGGTTGAGCATGTCAGATTAGTAGTGTTAGAAAATATTTTCCTTCCTTGTATTCAACGTGAACCAGCCCAATGACAGCCTTGAAAGTAAACAGAAAGGCATAGAGCACACACGTCCTAGTTCACAGGCACAGGGCTTGCGTATCCTAGTCTGCATCCAGGTCAGTTCTTAGCCCCATCTCCTTCCTCGATGGACAGGGAAGGGCAGGGACTCTGGTGGGAGCAGAGGCCTATTCTTTGGCATTTACCCCAACCCCCACCCCATCCTCAGACCTGGGCCTGCCTTCAAAATGTGGCCCTCAGGCAAATATTCTGGCTATGGTAGGCCAGGACTCTGGCTAACATGCTCAACATGACTTTGCCACCTGCTCACATTGAAGAAAGGTGTTTTGTACATTGGTATAAAGAGAGCTGACCAAGCTCAGATTCCTCTCAGGCCCAGATCCAGGACCTTGAGTTGGCCCACGCACATCTTTCCCCATCATTGAACTGCTGGAGGGCATGAAGGGGCCGGTCCTACAGATCTAAAACTGCAGAATCTCTGTGACCCCAGACAACAACAGAATTCCCCAGAGAAGCTCCAGCAAGGTTCCAATATCTACAGAGTAGCAGAAGTCAGAGACCTTGTACCAGACCAGTGACTCGTTGCAGTGAACATTTGAAAGCAAAGTGTGTACAAGAGGGTATATACTGTGGGACACACTGTGATACACTACAGCTTTGACGATGAGAGTTTTTTCCTCTGTTGGGGGGATCAGGTATAAAGGGAGAAGGAGATGAGTGGGATTGGGGTTATTATCGATGTGAAATTCACAAAGAACTGATAAAAAGGAAAAAAGAAAAGGATAGCCAGCTTCAGCCTTAGGCCTTCCTCGCAAAGAATATGAAAAAATAGAAGCTGCACCAGCAACTTTGTCCAGCCTGTGCTCTCCAGTACTGCTCCAGTTCTAAGTCTCCGTGCAGTTGGGCCCTTCTGTGGTGGGTCCACTGGGGCTTCCAGACTCTCCTTGATTCTGTTTCTGCAGCACCGTCTTCCCCAAGATCACTTTCTGTGTATATTTTTAGTTGTTCCCCCCCCCCAGGGAGAGTAGAGAGATTGAGGTTCAAGAGTCAAAGATCAGAATTCTGTTGGCTGTTAGAGGTGTGTCTAGCCTTATGATGACATTAGAGCTAAGAGATTTGATAGGTTTAAGGATCAGTGTGACCCTGTGGTAGTCCTCACAGGGAGTGACTTGTAAGATAAAAAGGAGGGGTCATCATGATGTGGCATTATGTGTGTGCGCGCACACACACACACACAGAGGGGGAGGGACTTTAAACATTATAAACAGAGAAACCCGGGGGCAGAGTCACGCCACTCCTCCACTGAAGGGAGAATCACGTGTAGATGATCACATGATCTCTTCCTGCCACTCGCTGCTCCTCAGGTGCAGCTTTTGGCACTGAGGGTGTCAGGCGCACTCAAGAGGTGCTGGGAGCTGTGTGGTAGCAGAAGTGTGGCTATAGGGACTTTTAAAGTTGGGAGGGGGGCAGTTATTTGAGACAGAGCCTCACCTTGTAGCCATGGCTGACCCGGAGCTCACTGGGCAGACCAAGCTGACCTCAACCCACAGAGGTCTGCCTTCCTCTGCCTCGTGAGTGCTGGGATAAAGGTGTGGACCACCACACCCAGCTAGGTTTGTGTATTTTTTAAGAGGGGTGGACTCCAGGCAGCCCTTCCCTGGAGGGGTCAGAGGTTACAGCGGTAGTGCGGCCTCCGGCCAATGGGGAGAGCTGTAGTTGTCATACATCCTCTCATGCTGGGGAGACAGGGTCTCCTCCAGCTGCATAGACGGTTGCTATGAAGGCAAGAACCCTCGCCTAAACCTCTGCGATTTCTTTTTTCTGGAGCGTTTGGCAAAGAGTGTGTGTGTGTGTGTGTGTGTGTGTATGTGAAGACTTTTTTCCCTCTGTGTGTGTACCCTGCCACCCCAACTCTAGGACGGCCATCTTGAGTTTGCATCTCCAAGTGCCTCATGTCAGAGGAAAGGCCCAAACCCTGATTGCAGGCCCATGGGTTAGGGGAGCTTCCCTGGTCACCGTGGCCCCTGCAGCATGGCTCACCAGTTTTCTGCTCTCCTTTTCAGAGTAAAGTGCTGCGGGCTCCTTCGCCACCTCGTCGAAGACTCTGAATCCATTCTGAGGAGATGCTTAGCATGTTTCCAACCGACGCTGCTCACTTTCCTTCCAACGGGAGCAATGCTACATTTTGAGACTTCTGTGAATTGTATTAGATAAGGAACCAAGAGGCAGGGCTTGCCTCTCCGCCGTCCCCACACGCCTGTCCTCATCGCCCGGTTTGCGTTGCATTTCATTTCCTCTGTAAACTAACGGGCTGATGGAGTACACTCCGGGAGATTGGACGTTTCCGGCCTCGTCAGCCTTCATAAGTCCTGGCCATTGCTGTCATTTCTCCTGTTACTTTGATTTTGGCAAAGCGGATTAATCCCTCAGCATGCAAGGAAATGCTATAATACACATGGAAGTGGTCAAATCTGGTATTTACTGGCTTACAGTCAAAACTACCACAGTCCTACCTCAGTTCAGGGTGAAGCCGGATTGTTCGGCAGGGTACAGGGCGGCTCTGCCCCAGGATCACATGCTGACCTCCGTCTCTCTGTTAAGTAGATGTGGACTCCAGTCCAGGTACCTGAAACGTTTACCTACGCACAGAGCCCGGTGTGGGACTGACAATTCTCCGTGAGATTGGACTCAAAGATGGATTAATCCTGATAATTCCTAAATGTGACTGGAGCAGCCTCCTTTTGGAGATCATCAGCCGTATTTGGGGGTCTGGGTGGGGAAGGGTGGATCTTTCTTTGTATCTTTTAACAGGCTTGTTGACTCCTCTCTGTAGATGTTCATGTAAGTACTTCAGATTGCAAAAGCCTTTTCTCCCCTCCACAAGCCTCCTGTCTCTGAATCTTAGCTCGCATTCCTCAAACCAAAAACTCAGCGTAGGCATGCTCACAGCTCAAGTTTGGCTTGGGTTTTTGTTTTTTGGTTTTTTTAATATATTATCTCTGACACAATGTTACTTCATTGGCCAACAAGGTTGCCCTGAACAGGAGGGGAGGCATTCCAGCCGTTGTACTATGAATGGCAAAAGAAGAAAACCATCTCTCTCCCCTACACTTGCTCCTCAACCGTTCTTGACAGAGACTGGTTCTGTTGTCAGTGTTTCTGGAAATGTCAGTGTTGTGGAATTGTTTCCTATGTCACCTAGAAGGGCTGAGCTTGCCGGCAGAACCGCCATGACCTTGCTGCTCCGTCACAGGGCTGGAGGCCCTGCCTCCCTGACCCCTAACTTCCCAGTGCCTGTCTCCATAGTCCTGTAGAGGCTACACTAACTCTTGGAAATGTGAGTTGCTGGCTTATTTTTTAATCGTTGTTTTGTTTTTATTTGGGAGAATATATATATATATAAATATATAGATATATATCACTATAGAGTAATGCATTGGTAAGGTAAGAAGGGGCTTTTAGAGGACGACCAAAAAAATTCCATGTCTTAAAAAAATATATTTAATGGCAATGCAGCTGTCTTCCTGCTCCCATTGCTGAGCTTGTAGAAGAAGGTTGTATTGCAAGACACAGTTGAATGTAAATTGACCCCCACCCCGCGAGAACTCTCAAGGTTTACCTTCCTGCAGTTACACATCCTAGCGGTCCACAGGCCACACAGCACTAGGGCGGAAGTCTGTTCGGGTGTGCGCTATACTTAGAGACGTTAAAGGGTCTCCTGAAACCTTACACAGTGTTGACGAGGAACCTGCACTGTGTTTGCTGTGTAACTGAATCCCCCAGGGACAGTAGGGCCGATCTGCTGACTGCAGCACACTGAGGCAGATGTGACACACCCTCCACGCTGGGAACGGTCACCACAGGACACAGATGGCACGTATCCCTGATGCAGCTGACATGAGCAAAAAAGAGAAATGGAGAATACACTAAACTCCCCCTCCCCCATCCTGTACATTTCAAGAAGAGCAGGCATATGCAATATTTACGTCCTTAATTTAGTTTACAGAATGGAACCAAAATGTGTAAGTGTTACGTTTGCCACACTTCATGCTGTATATTGGGTCTTTGTACATTTTGCTTGACTTAATCTTAAATTTAAACTATTTTTTGCTATATAAACTTTAACAGTTATTAAACAGTGTTTTCTTTGGGTACATGTTTCCTGGATATCAAGATGTTAAATATATTTCTCGCTATTGTGTTTCAAAAAGAGACTCACCCTCCCTGTTGTCTTCCGCTGTGCGTGCTGTATATAGGGGTCACGTGATGCCGCTGAAGACAAGAATAAACTGGAGTAGTTTAGTATGCTGTATTTAGTCTGTATTGACCGTGGATGCCCTCCTTAATAGCCATATGCAATAAAATAAAATACATTATTTATGAAATGAATGCAGATTGGAGGATATTTTTTCTGCATAGATAACCAGTTTAACTTAGAGCAGGTCTCGTCCTGGATGTCTAGCATTAACAAGCACTGTGGGTTTTTTGTTTGGTTGTTTGGTTGGTTGGTTTGGTTTTGGTTTTGGTTTTAAGACAGCGTTTCTCTCTACATAGCCTGGGTATCCTGGAACACACTCTGGAGACCAGGCTGCCCTCAAACTCACAGAGGTCCACTTGCCTTTGCCTCTCCAGTTCTGGGATTAAAGCGATTAGGCCACCACACCTGGGTCCACTTGGATGTCTTTTGACTTTGATTTTATTCTAAACTGAAAATGCCTCTCTGTCATAAAACTCAGTTTCTAACAAAAGCAATTTAAGGGGGAAAAGTGTTTATTTTGCCTCACAGGTGCAGGGTTGGGTCTGCCGTGACAGGAAGGTCAGAGCAGGAGGTCGAAGCCACAGGTCATAGCACAACTGGCCTCAGCCCACACTCATGTTCTTCCCCCAACCCCCCTCTCGTTTTGTTTTGTTTTTTTGTTTGTTTGTTTGTTTGCTTTTTATTTTTTTTTAATTGCGTGTGTGGGTGTGCCCCCATATGCCATAGTCCACTTCTGGGGGTCAAGTTTTCTCCTTCCACTGTGTAGGTCCCAGAAATAGAACCCAGTTTGCCAAACTTGCTAGCAGGAGACTTTTACCCACTGAGCCATTTTGCAAGTCCCACTTTCTCTTATTAATACAGTCCAGGTTACCAGCCAGGGAATTGTGCCACCCATGGTGGACAGGTCTTCTGACCCCATTAACCTAATCAAGATACCCCCCACAGAGATACTCAGAGGCCTGTCTCCCATGAGTTTCTAGATTCTGTCAAGTTAACAAAACTATATTAAGAGGGAAAATATTAAGACCTCGTGGTGGGCTGCGTGCTATTCTAAGTATTATATTAATTACTTCCTAACTCACCAGCCTTTCTGTTTTATGGATGAAAAGTCAGGTCAGGAGGGAGGGAGTGAGGGAGGGAGAAAGAGAGAGGAGAGGGAGGGAGGGAGGGAGAGAGAGAGAGAGAGAGAGAGAGAGAGAGAGAGAGAGAGAGAGAGAGGCAGAGACACAGAGACACAGAGACACAGAGACACAGAGACACAGAGACACAGAGACAGAGAAGTAAGTTAATCGCCTAAGGCCATTCCCAGCAGCAAGTTTCAAAGTCTGCTGCTCAGGTCACTGTGTTCCCTCCAGACACATGAAGACACAGTGTAACAACTATCATACCTGAGGTGCAACTTAGGAGCAGAAGCTACTGAAATGATGCTCATTGATTTTATCAGAGGCAGTTTTTCCCCTGCCGGGATTGACTTTGTATCTGTGTATGTCCTCTTAGCTCTATTTATCTCTAGCAGTTAGTTACTAAGGTATAAACAAACCTTTCCAAAGGAAACTATTCAATTATATTAGAGTACACAGATGGGAATCAGATTCTGTGCCACAAGGCACATGCCCTGTCCTCAAGAACTGGGGAGACTTTACCCATCACTTTTCCTGTACCAAATCTGCTTAGGTTTCTTGTTCTTGTTCTTGTTAGTATTTTGTCCTTTCTGTTTAAATCTGTGGTTCTCAGCCTTCCTAATGCTGCAACCCTTTAAAACAGTTCCTCATTGTGGTGACCCCCAACCATAAAATTACTTCTGTTGTTACCTTATAACTGTAATTTCGCTACAGTGATATGCAGGATATCGGATGTGACCTCTGTGAAAGGGTCATAAAACCCACAAGTTGAGGACCGCTGGTTTAAATGCTTGAAAATTTCTGCCTTTGGTTTGTTTTATTTTTGTTTTGTGGTGTGTGTGTGTTGCGGGGGGGGGTGGGGGGTTTGTTTTGTTTGTTTGTGTTTGTTTTGTCTGGAGATGGATTCTCCTGCCTCAGCATCCCTAGTGCTGTGGTGCTGGGCATGTGCACCACATTCAGCTCTCTGTCTTTGCTATTGTGGCTCACCCAGCATGAACCTCAATCCTCAGTATGGTGTAACCGACTCAGAAGACTTGGAATTCCACAGAGTGCAGCATCCTTCCTGATGTGAAGGGACATCCTTTCATCTATGAATTTGTTTTTAATGTTTTGGATTCCCTACCTTAGGGACCATTTACCCCATTTCCACAGGCTTTGTCTTGACATACCCATCCATCCACATCTCTCTTGACATCTCTGTGTGTTTACTAGATTCCTAAACTATCCTCTGTGCCTGTTGGCCAGGCCTGCCGCCCTGTATTTATAAATGGTATACAACGTTGGTGCCCATCCTAGCTTTAACTGTCAACTTGACACAGCTCAGAGTCACCTGAGAGAGGACTCTTAATTGAAAGATTGCATCAGCATGTGGGCAAGTCTCTGGGGAATGGTATTGGTTTTAAACTGATGGAGGGCCTAGCCCATGGTGGGTAACAGCATTCCCTGGACAGGTAGTCTGTGTGAGAAGCTAAGTCTGCAAGCCTCCGTGGTTTCTGCTTCAGGATCCTGCGGTGATGGGCTGTGTGGCCTGGGAGTGTGAGCCTTTCATCCCCTAAGTTGCTTTGGTCTCAGCAACAGGATGAAACCGGAACAGTCCGGATTCTCACTCCGTTCCCTTAGGACTGTTTGCTTTTTATTTATTTTAACTAACTCGATTTAAGTGTCTGTTGTAAATTTAAGGAGTACAGGACCTGGCACATACGAGCTGAGATTTCTACCACTCAACTACATCTCTAACCCTAATGTTATACCGAATGAAGTGACTGGGTTAGACTGATACAATATAACCCCTCCCTTTCCCGTCTTCAGACTCAACCTTCGCCTCTCACCCCAGGGCCCAGTGGTAGTAAAGTAGCTTTTTATGTTAATACCACCAGGTTCGAATCCCTTTATAACTCTGTGCTTTGCATAAAGATCATTTAACAACTGTACACTGCCCAGGCGTGAGTCAGGATAGGCAGGAAAGGCTGCAGCAGTGTGCAACCCCTGACCCAGGGTGCTCAACTTAGAACAGCACCCCCAGTGGGTGCTACCCATGGGAGAAGGTTCTCTTCACAGTGTTCCCAGAGTCCTGTGTGAAAGGAAGACACCATTATTAGCTACACGCTCCCTGCAGTGAGTGGGAATTGTGATAAATTGACTGCCATGACTCATGACTTTCGCTCGGAAGGGACCCCTGTCATTTCTGCTTGGTTTTCATTCCCAATGTTGAGCCCATGGAGACAGCTTCAAAGGCAGTAGAAGCAGCCATACTGTGTGCCCAGAGGAGGAAAACTGGGCTGTTCCCAGGCAGATGGTTTTAATGTCCACACCGCCGATGGTCTTCAGTGCAGAGCTCGTGACTCACCGTTGGTTCCGGCATTCCATCTCTATCTTCTGGGTGTGAGAGCCCTTGGGGGAGAAGGGACGGGGCGCACACAGCAACTGGCAACATCATGTCCCTGTCCCATGGTCACTGTGTCACAAGGTCACTGTGCCAGAGACACTGCCACCCACGACCACCTCACGCTTGAAAAACCTTACAATTCCAAAACCAAAGTAAAGAGAGGTTCAACCTATCCAACGTCCTGCTGGTGACCAGGGGCTCAGAACGGAAAGCGTTCCAGGTCTTCCTCACGGTCACCCTGGATGGAGCAGTCCGTGCCCCGCTGGGTTTCGACTCCCCTACTTTGTGTTCTGCTGCGGCACTCCTACACTCAACAGCTTTTCTCTTTTCCTCCCGTCCTTCCTTTCGTGTTTTGATATCGGGTCTCCTGTAGCACATGCCGTCTGCAGACTCACACCACATTTCTGTTGTGCTTGAGGGTGGAGCCTTAGGCCTTCTCCGTGCCTACTGTGAACACTCTAGCAACTGCGCCATATCTCCCCGCACTTGTATCTCATCTGTTGGCTTGGGAGGAGCATGACCTCACTCGGGGAATAAAGCCCTAAGTAAACATGGCCGAGTCCCGGTGACCCACTAGTGTCTTACGTGTGTGGGACTCCCACTTGACTACGTATAACTGAAAAGGCAAAATAATAATGATTCTGGCAGTTACAGCTGGATGGACGTGTGTGGTGTGACTCATTAAAACTGCGTGATCTTACGCCCTGGGACATCTCTCCCCCTCCCCCTTCTTCTTCTTCTTCTTCTTCTTCTTCTTCTTCTTCTTCTTCTTCTTCTTCTTCTTCTTCTTCTTCTTCTTCTTCTTCTTTTTTTTTTTTCCTTCTTTTATTGATGCAGGGTTTCGTTCTGTAGACCAAGCTGGGCCCTGGAACTTAGAGATTCCCTTGCCTCTGTCTCCCTAGTGCTGGGATTAGAGGCATGTGCTACCACTGCCTTGGCGACGTTTCTCTTTTTCTATGAGGTCACGAGATTCACACGGCCACCTTAGTTAATGAAAAATTCACAAGAATCTGAAGTCTTTCAGGCTCTCCCACTGAAGGGAAGGAAGTGTGTTATGGGCCGCTGGCTGCAAATGGTGGTTGCCTTTAGATGCAAACAGGGTGAGTTGCGATGCTTGGTCTGCATCGGGCTCCCCCTCCCCCTCCCCCTTGTACAGAGTGGGTGGTAGAGCTGGGGTCCTGCGTTCTGGGCCGTGAGTCAAGGAACAGCGCTTGAGTAGAGGACAGAGACCACAGTAAGCCTGCTTGTCTGCTGTGCACCTGAGATGAAGGAAAGCATCATTGAGTGGGGCAGGAAGTGCCAAGGCCCTGAGGTAGGGACATGCTCGACAAATCAAAGAGGCAGGAAGGAGGTCAAGGACCAAGCTTCTGCTCTACCCCACCACTCTTCACAGCTGTCCAGTCTGAGCCTCCAAGTTCCGGTGAGAAGCAATTATGGACATAACTGGTTTGCCCTCCATGGGAGGAGTGCTCTCTGCTTTGTAACTCGGTGAGGATGAGGGGTGCTAGAGGAGGAAAGTCAATCTTAAGCAGAAAATAGGAGACATTTCCTGGGAGGGTTTTTCTTTGGAAGTGGGTCTCTCTTGTGGCTGAGGGCAGGCCACAGATGGACTCTGGCCTTTGAGTAGACAATGTGTTCCTTCCTCAGCAAAGCACACGTGTGGCACCTGGATCCTGTATACAGGTGGAGGGCCAGGCATCGGTGAGATCCTGGGACTGGCTTTCTCTGCTCTCCTGCTTGGTAAAGGGTTCGGTTACATTGACCCAGCACTGCTGCGGAGACTGTGGAAGGCAGGAGCCGTCTGCCCCTCACCAAGGACAGCGTAGGAACTCGGGTCCTTCTAGGGCTGACCTGCTGAGCCTGAGCGTCAGCCTTGGTGCCTCATGTACTGTTAGTGGCTAGCCGGGTCTTTGTGGCAGGATGCCACGTGTGAGCCCGTCACTGCGGATCTCTTGATGTCCTTGAGAGCAAAGGAGCTGGACCCAGGCTAACGGGATCTGACGCTGATGGAGCCACACCCCGATGCTGCCAATGTTCAGATGACCAGGCTGCATTCTTGTTATCTCCGGATGCGGATGTCACCAGTTTAGTCATCTGTCGCATTTCTGGAAAGGTCCATAATGCCTGAAGAAGGAGAAACCCCTTTGTAGCGAATGCTGAACACACACATGCTCGCTCAAGTCAGGAGGAAGTGAGGCTTCCCCTGCCAGCTTCTCTCCACCCCCACCCAACCCCCCTTGCTTGATTCTGCAAACCTGAGACCAGCCCCAGAGCTGTGGCACTGCAGTGGGTGAGCAGAGATTTAAGTGGCTGATGCCATTGTTCCCTCTTCACAAACCTCTTGTTTGTATAAGAATAAACTTACTCGGCCCTTTTGCTCCCGGGAAGGGGAAAACTTCAGAAGGGTCTGTTCATGATGTTGGTGGGGACAGAACCATCCCCCGGGTACACACCCAGCTGCAGGCTTGCTATGCGTGACTCCTGGGTGAAACCCATCGCTTTATTTCGCCTCCACCACTGGTCCTTGGGTGGTCCTTGCCCAAGTCATCCATCACTGGCTCTCTGTCCCCTGTCCTGCCCTCTCAGCCAGGCCTGGGCACAGTCTGGCCTTGCTGTTGGTCACGTGCGGGGTTCGCTGCCACGGCTTCTCCAGGCCCACGGAGGGCAGCCGCGTGGATGCTCCTGGGCTTTCCAGGATCAGCTCAGAATTGTTCCTGCCTGCAGCAGCTTGCTGGCCAGTGGCCAGGGTTTTGTTTACTGCTCTCAGAGCAGACATTCTCCTTCCTCCCGCCTGGGCCATTTTCTGAAGACATTAAGCTCTTGGCTCACTGTCCTCGCCTCCTGCTTCCGGCTGCGCTGCCTGGCACAACCACGTCCGGTCAAGTGGCTGAGCCAGCTCTGAGTTCCTCTGTCCTCCCAGCATAGCGGGGCCCACGGCAAGGCCTGCTTTGGGTCCTCTGGCCAGGGCCCTTTCCCTTTATGCTGCTCTCCTCCTGAGAGTTATTAAAGTGGGTACACTCCCCAAGGTTTTGAAGACAGGGTAGGCACATTGTAGCTCCTCCCTGGCAGTCAAAAGTTCAAATAACGACTTGAGTGTGAGTCCAGTGTGTGTCTGCCATCTTGTGTGGAGTCAGCTGGTGCCTGGGTTTGCCTTCCACAGTCTAAGTCCCAGCCTCCTCTGGAAGTGAACTTAACCCCCAGGCACCCAGGCAGGCCAGCGAAAGACAAGGGCAGCTGACAAGGACTTTAGACTTCTTGCCTGGCATTCTCCTAGGACAGGACAACGAGCTGCCAGGATCAGGAGGGTGACCCTCTCTTCCTGCTTCACCCTGCTCTGTACTCACATCCCCATTGCTCCACAGAAAGTTACCTGGAGGGAGCCAGGCGCCGCTGACAACCAGGCTCAAGCCTGAGTCAATAGCCACACCTGAGGCAGAGAGTCCGCAGGGAAGCAGCTTCCAGCCAGCTCCCTTCAAGAGCCTCCACTCGTGGATGTTTATCCGGTGACTCAGTCAGGATCCGGGGCCAGATGGTTAGCTTCTTGACTGTTTAAGGAAAGCTCCCACCCTAAAGGGGACTCACGCTGCTGCTTCTACTCCGAAGCTCCAGCCTTTCCTTAAAGTGTTTTTACCAGCTATCTTGGGGGAGGAAAAAAGAACGTTTCCTTTTTATTCAAGGACAGGTACAGATTCGTCAGACTTTTAATTGCAACATGGCCCATACTACAAGTTAATGAAGAACGAATGGAAAGAAGCCTGTCAGTCTCTCTGTCTGTCTGTCTGTCTCTGTCCATCTCTCTCTCTGTCTCTCTGTGTGTGTGTGTTTGTATATGTGGTGTGTGTGTGCATGCGCATATGGTGTGTGTGTGTTTGTGTGTGTGCGCACGCACATGTGTGCACTCACGGGTGCACCTATAGTGGTCAATTACTAAAGGTTATTTTTTGAGACAGAATCTTTTATTGAACTTGGGGCTCACAATTCAGCTGGGCTGGTTTGCCAGCATGCCCCAAGGACCTGTCTGCATGTCTCTGCTCCCCCAGCGCTGGGGTGACTGGCAATATGACCGCACCCCATTTTTATGTGGGTGTTGGTGACTCACTCTTTTAAGATTTTCCTGAGCGAGCCATCTCCCTAACCCCCTCTGTATTGCTTTGTAGACAATAAAAAAACTCCTTTTTATTTGTAAAATACCACTCTGTAAATGAAGGAAGCTAGGAAGAACCATCTGTATGGAACTCAGTGGTCAGTGAACTTCTATATGGTCAGGGAAGGACAGACAACACATGTTGCTTTAAACCTTAGGGACATCAACAATATAGGGACTGAAGGAGGGACACTAGGCGTCAACCCAGGCTGGTGTGTCTTTGGACAGAAAGATGTATCACTGACTTCTCAGGCTCTGTTACCTGCACACTGAGTTCTCTTAGCCTATCTTTAATCAAGATGGCGTCGTCAGAAATCAGGCTGCGGCCGCTCCCAATCTGCCAGTCTCTTCCCCCAGGACCTCACAGATGCTAGACAGGTACTCCATCACTAAACCATCAGCCTAGGCTGGACTTGAACTCATGATCCTCCTGCCTCAGCCTCCGAGGTAGATGGGTTTTTCTTTATATCGCTTGCCAAAGCCTAATGGATGAGGAGTGAAATGAAGGTAAGCAGGGTGAGAGACAAGGTTCCTTTTGTGGCAAATGCAAACTTTGACCTCTCTCCCACGTAAATGAACCCCCAGGGACTGATGCTAGATTGATCTGATGCCTCTGCCATGATCACCCATCCACCCGAGGTAGAGAGGTCTTCTGTCGGAGTCACTGATTTTAGGATAAGGGATGAGCCTTCAAATGATCCTATAAGGAATCCTGAAGGCCCTTCACTAATTGGGTTGCTCTGTGAAGGGGGGGGAGGGCAGAATCATCCCCTATATTCTAAACTTCGGGGTCTCCCCATCCCATCACTATACTGCTCCCTGAGATGCTCCCTCTTGCAGAGAACAGACCTGCTTGCTCTGATCCTGCCGTGCATCCACCCACGGCAATGCCCCATCATCCTTACGCAGCCTCTCTGGGAAGCTAGGGCACACACCCGTTCCAGTAGCCCTGAGACTTGCTGTGTGGCCAACAGGCTGTGGAGACAGTGAGAGGGTCCGTGCCAGCTAGGGTTACCCTTTAATCCAACTTCCTTTTCCACAGGACACTAGGGCCCTGCTCCTCTCTTCGCTGCGGTAGCTATCAGACCAGCTGTGACAGTCTGTTGACTGTGTCCTGAGGACTATCCTAGCTCATCCCAGCTCTCCCTGATCAGACCTCTGCTTGGCACTGCAGTCTCCATGACAACCTATAGCCGTCTCTCTTGTGCTCTCCATCCCTGGTCTCCCTGCTTCCACCAGGATGTTCGCCCTGCCCTTGGGATGACCTTCTGCCTTCAGAGCTGGGCTCTTATCCGTGCCCTCCTGTCATGGGCCAGCATGCTATAGAGCTGAGCCTACCTTCTCCATGGCCTACTAGCTCTCTTGAGACTCCTCAGCGAGGTGTCCTGGGCTAGCTCCCTCATTAGCACGACCTTCCCCCTTAGAAATTTCCTTCACCCCCAAGGCATTTAATGGAGTCACCAAGTCACCAACTAGGATTATTGCAGGTGATCCTGAAATGGTTCTCTGGAAAACCTCCTAACTCATTCCCAGTGGAAACCCCAGCCCCGCCTCTGGCTCAAAGACTCCTTTGCCGTTTTCCTTCTGTTGAGCAGCTGTCGCTTGCTGAATATCCTGGATGTTTGCCTGGCTACCTTTATTGCCTCCTTCCTATCAGAGTTTGACCTGAGTGGTTGGGTAAGCTTTGTTCGCTTCCGTGTGTGCACACAGTAGGCGCTCGCTGAATACCAGCCAGCTTCGTGTTACGTTTATTGGGGGCGTTTATTTTTCCAGCAGGTATCACAGTGGGTCGTCTTGGAGTTGGGGAGTCCCATGCCCTCTGCCGTACAGGACCCTGGGATGGCACAATAGACAGCTGATCTGTCTTTCCTCACAGCCTTTAGCTATTCTCTTCCATAGAGTCAAACCCTCTGTTGGAGAATTCAGTTAACTCAGTTCATGACATTATTTTTTTTCCCTGTGATCACTTAATCCTGCTCAGTCTCAAACTTCGTGTCCAAGCAGACAGGCGTGCTGAGGGAGGGCTGCCCTGGACATCCTGTTGTTCTTCTGGGGCTCAGTGCTGGGGAGGGGTATGCTGGGGCCCAGGGAAGGGCTTGGGGCCTCACTGGGAGGTCTGCAGGGCTCTGGCTATGGTGCATTCCTCACAGTTTGATTGCCTCCAGCAGTCAGCTTGGTTGGAGGGTGAGGGGAATGGAGAGAGAGAGAGAGAGAGAGAGAGAGAGAGAGAGAGAGAGAGAGAGAGAGAGAGAGAGAGAGAGAGTGTGTGTGTGTGTGTGTGTGTGTGTGTGTGTGTGCAGCTGAGGCTCTGTGTGGACACGTGACCTCTCAGCTCCCCCAACCATTGTAAGCTGCATTCTGGGCTTTCGCATGCTTTCTCTAATTGAGTGAGTCTGCAAAGGCCATAGGACAGACAGCACACAGGACTTAGACATGTAACAGACACATTCCCCAGGCGGGCTGGTATGTGGTAAACAGGAGGCCACCTTTCCCTATATCTCTGTTCTCTCATTATGGCGAATTCAGATTATAATTAACCCCTTCGTGTATCCACGGGTAAATACCAGTCAGAAAGCAGGGCCTTCTCATTTCACGTCCCAGGAAATTCTGAACTTGATTCTGTTGAGCGTGGGTTACTCCTCGGGTCTTAGGTGTTTGCCCGGCTAGCTTTATTGATTCCTTTTCCTATCAGAATTTGACCTGAGTGGTTGGCTCCGTTTTGTTCACTCTTGCTTCTGTGCAGAGTAAGCACTCACTGAACACTGCTAGCCTCATGGGATGAAACAGTTGGGTGTCTCTTTTCCAACAGGTTTAACAGTCTTCAGTCTTAGGGCTGGAGACCTCAGTATGACTCGAGGCCCATTGCCCATTGCAATACAGACCTTTTTATCCACAAGTTGGAGCTCCATTATGTACATTTTAGACCAATCTGTTTCTTTGGCCTATGAAGTCAGCTTGCCTTGTAGCAGATTACCAGTCATTTCTATGCCATTGTACTCTATAGTTTGAACTTAGGTTTTATTATTTATTCTTTGCTGCCTTTTTTCTTTTCTTCTTCTTTTTATATTGTCTCCTTTTTATTTTTATTTATTTATTTTCTTTTTGAGACTAGCTGTTATTTCATGGCTCAGGCTAGCCTGGAACTCATTACATAGCCCAGCCAGCTTCAACTGTCTTAGCCTCCCAAGTGCTGGGATCTCAGGTACAAGCCATTACTCCCGGCTTGCCCTTAGTTTTATAGAGAATGGACTCTCTGTAACACTAAATAAATGTTTGTTTAAGACAACCCAAGGGGCGGGTGACATTGTACGAATCGTGATCCCAACACCCAAGGACATCTCTGGAACCTTATGCTGTTCCTTAGGTCACAGATGCGTTTATTATGTGGACCTCAAAGGAGGAGTAATGGGAGTAATCGTGGGAGAGATGGGTTACATCCTTATCACCACAGCGAAACTTCCATCACCAAAAAAAGTAAGCCCAGTTTCCAACCGGGACAGAGTTTGATGGTTACTCAGGCAGCGGTGTGACTGCACACCTCGCTTGGCCAGATCTTTTGTGCTCTTCAAGTACGGAGCCTACTGAGACCCCCTCAAAAACCAGGAGACAAAACAAAAGCCACGCATCCCTGCACTGTGAGTCCTTCGCACACTCTCCCAAGCGCTGCTGAAGAAGATGAGAAAAAGACGGAGGAAGACCTAGGTTTATGAATGAGCCGTTCCTTGGGAGGTGGTGGTGGGGGGCGAGATGGTGGGGGCACGTCCCCTGCTCAGCTATCTGTGTCATGCACCCCTAGAGGGGAGGCCGCAGTCGAGCCTGAGACAGTTCGTAGGGGCGAGGCGTCTGCACTAATGAGGAACTCAGGGTGAGCCGCACGCACGCACGTACGCACGCACGCACGCACGCACGCACGCACGCACGGCTGGAAGCCACAGAGAGCTAGTGTGCCCATGCGGAGGAATCTCGCCGGCCTGCAGGCGATCCTGAAGAAAACACTTTAATTAATATGTAAAACAGCAGTGGGAAGAAAAGCCAGGTTAATTTCCAAACCACATCAGTGAGGGCACATTTGGGTTAGGAAACCTTGGAGACTTAGAGGCAGGCCCCCTTGTTTGAAACCACAGAGGTGCTTTTGTCTGTGTGAGAGCAGCTCCCTAAAAGGCCCTTTTATCTGCCCCCCACAGTGCATTCCTTTCTCTGTACTTAAAAACATCCCCTTGACCGACCGCGGGCTGTTGTCTTTCATTTGCAATGTGCCCTCTGTTCTGCTGGGGACTTGTGGGCCAGGGTAATTTCTCCTCATTTCTTGCTGCTCGACCATCTCTAAGTCATCTTTTTTCTTGGTGCCTGTAGGCTTTTGTTTCCACACACACCCCCTCCCCCCAATTCTCCTGCCCGTGTTTAGCCTGAGCCTTCAGCTTACCTCTGGGCAGGGGTCCAGAATGACTTGAGCTGAAGGCCCGAAACACATACAGTGCCCCATACCGGTGACTTCCTGAGAGCCTGGAGTCCTCAGATTCAAATGGAGGACCCAGACAGACAAACCAGGCTTTCCTCACTCTGGCCTGAGAACCACTACACTGTGCTGGGAATGAGTTCCTCCAAAAGCATGCCTTCCTGTGGGAGTTTCCTGGCTCCTTCTCGGGCAGCACGTTTGAGATCCCGACATGCAGAATAGGCTGCGGTCATCTCCGCCCGTCTCCGTTGCTTCTCTCAAATCCCTGGTACCTACCAGCTCACCCATTCTCTCGAAGCCCTAAGAAAGGCAGGAAACTCCCCAGGTCACACATTCCTTGGAGAATCACACATCCTGGGGGATTTCTGGGGTGGACTGCTAACCTGGCATATTTGAGGCCTTGCAAACGGTTCGACAGATAGGCAGACGTCTTCACACTTTTTCAGAGGTTTCTATCCAGGAACTGTCTGTCCCTCAGATCCATTTTACTCTGACCCCTATGCCATAGCTTGTTGGCCACTGGTTCCGGCCCAGAGAGTAGCTGTGAGCTCCTAGTCATTAGCTCCTGTCTTCTCTATTGTGGTGGCCAGAGTTGTTCCCTCATCTATCCCTAAAGCCCTAGTAACTTTAGAAATTGCAAACACTGGTGTGGAGATCAGATCTCTCTGAGCTCTGCATCTCTTGCTGACTTGAGTGCACCTTCTGAACCCTTTCCACCCACTTTCCGATGTACCTGAAAGTGAAGCATGCATTTAAGGACCATCCATCAAAGCAGCTCCCATCAAATACTTGCATTCTTGTGGTGGGAGAATTGTGTGCATTCCTGCTGAGAAGGCTCTCACCATCTACCCTTGTCGATGGTCTCTGCCCAAGCTTCACTTTGGTCTCAGTCTCCAGGATGACGTGAGATCAAACCTTGCCTCCTCTGGTGCACGCTTCTACTGATATGGAAGGAAGAGGAACACAGCAAGTGTGGGGTGGGTATGCTCAAAGAACTTCATATACTCACGGGGCTACGTAATCCAGTCCAATAAAATCAATAGAATATAGAGTTTGATAAACAAAAGAGAGCATCTTGCTCTCTTAACTGGTCATTGCAGTTCTCCCAGAGTTCTCCGCTCCAGGACTCCTCAGAATTCCATTAGAGAGCACTCCTGCAGAGGCTTATACTGAGGCCTTAGGGTGGGGGTGTCTGGGGAGGAAGTCCTCCATTTCCAGCATCCTTTGTTGCTTCCCCAGACGTTCCAGGGCTCAGCAACCCGGAGGCCGTGACAACCACAGCTCCTGTTCAAAGGTCTGTGCTAACAGAGATTCTTCAATTTTTTTTTTTTTTTTTAATGGAAAGCTTCGATGAAGCTAGTGAAGTCGATGCCGAACTGTACAGATCAGGAGACCAAAGCTTTGTAAGGCTTCCTCTTGGACAACATGGTGGGTACAAGACACATGGAGCAGGGAAGGGTTCATCCGGGGACGGCAGCATCCAACTTACCTGTACCTCGGTGCCTCACCCACAGGGTGCAGGTTCCCATTTCCTCAGACCTAACCTGGACTTTTCCACCAAGAAACTCTGTGAACGTGAAGTCCTCGATGTTTTCCTAAAGGGGATTACTTTTAAATTCTCTCTCCCTCTAACACGCAGTGAGATTTTGGCAGCTAGAAAAGATTCATTCCCTAGCTATCACCATGGGTGATTTTCCCAAACTACTGCTCTGGGCCAGGGGCCATCACCCAGTCTACAGCCCCTGTGAGCACAGAGGAGGCCTCAGGCAATCCTGCCTGAAGCACCTCTGGGTTTTGGCATTAAATTCATGCTTGAATTGGAGTAAAAGAGCTTTTCCGTTTTCCTTAGGAGCAGTCGGCAATCATCTAAGCTAGGGAGAAAGGATCCATCCACCATATCTGCCCCATGCTGCTTTCTGTATCTGGGATGGGCCGCTGGAGAGCCCCGCTGCCTTAGCAAGCAGGCGACTTTGCCTGAAGATTAAAACCCTGTGCTCCGAGTCTTAGGGAGCCCCTGTGTCTGAGGGGGGAACTCATTCATACCCCTTAATGCAGACATCCAGGATGCTCGCGCTAAGGGTTTATTAAAGCTTAATGCAATCACAGTCTTTCTGGTTCTATGTGATCTCCCTCCATTAGTAGCTTGCTGCCTGCCTCTTGCCCACAGCCAAGTGTGTCAACCCAACGAACCAGGGAAGCAATGCTCTGACTTGAGCAATTAAATCAGAGCAGACACTTGAGAGTGGAAGCCACGGCAAACACAGGCTCTCCTTTCTGCTTGGGAACAGCTAGATCTTCAACACTGGGTCTGTGAACAAAGCCAGCCGAAGCTGGATCTGCTCCCGGGGCAGGAGGAAGCCTAAGCTGATGGGCACGGCCCATCCTGGCCATCCTTTCTCTCCCTTGTTTATCAGGTGGGTCTGACCTGGGAGGATCTCAGAGGAACGCCTGGGTGAGGACCAAAGGAAAATCTGGGGGACAGAGGACATCTGGTGGATTGAGTCTATTAATGGCCATTGTGCAAAATGAGTAAAAGCCCACCTGCAAAGGTGGGAGTGGAGTACATTCCTGCCTGTGCTTAGATCACCAACAGAAGATCTGTCTGTCTGCCTGTCTGTTTGTCTGTCTGTCTCTCTGAGACAGGGTCTTTCCACTTAGCCATGGCTGTCCTGGAATTTACTATGTATACCAGATTGGCCTCAAACTCAGAGAGATCCACCTGCCTCTGCCCCACTCCCCAAGGTGTGCACTGCTATATTCAACTTTCCCTCTCTCTTTCTCTTTCTCTTTCCTTTTTCTCATTCTTTCTCTCTCTTTTTCTTTATCTTTCTCTCCTCCCTCTCCCTCTCCCCCTCCCCCTCCCTCTCCCTCTCCCCCTCCCCCCACTCTGGAATAAGGTGAGCTCCCTTTCTTTTCCTGATGATCACATGGTTCCACATTTTGAAGCACCTACAAAACGACTTGGGTGTGGTCAGACTCAGGCTGGAGGAATCAGGATCGCCATCCAGCAATGTAGGACTACGGAGCTGGGGGCGTGGCTCTGCTGGTAACGCACCTGCCATACACACAAAGTCCTGGGTTCAGTCTCCAGCATCCATGTGTAAAATCTGGGCACAGCAGCATGAGTTTACAGTCCTAGCGCAGAGCAAATGCACACAGGTGGTTGCCTGGAACACAACGCCCAACTAGCCTTATCGAATTGGGAGTTCCAGGCTCACTGAGAAACCGTCTCAAAGGTGAGGTGCACAAGCGGGTGAGGCACTTGCCGCCAAGTCTAATGACCTGACTTCGGGCTTTAGGACCCGGGTGGTGGAAGGAGAGAATCTAATCCCACAACGTGTCTCCCTGATCACTATACATGCATCCCTCCCGTGCAAAACAAGTGAATAGATAAAAAGAACTACAAGAACCCGAGTGGATCTGAAAGGCCGCTCGCAAGACCACAGGTGGTTGGATAGTCTAGTGTTCCCGGTGTCCATAGTTCAGCGTCCGGAGAGAAGCTGAGAAGCACAGGCCCTCAGGTAAGCTCCGGAGGGTTCCATTCACGAACTGCTTGGATTTAGGCTATAGTCTGTGTCCGCAGTCCAGTCTGACAGGGACCAGAGATGTGCAGAGGGGTGATTTTTCTTCCTGACTCTCTTATCAGCCAGACGACTTGTCCATGTGGCATCTGCTTGGTTTTTGGAGCCTTCAGCTATTCTCGGTTCTGGAGAGAGAGAGAGAGAGAGAGAGAGAGAGAGAGAGAGAGAGAGAGAGAGAGAGAGAGAGAGAGAGGTCTTTCTGCTGTGGAAAAATCAATGTGCTTGTCTCTGACATAGATCTTCCACGTTGCAGGGATAGAAGCCCAAGTGATGCTTGCATTGATCACCCTGATTCTATCTCCGCTTGACAGAGAGACCTGAGGTTAAATAAGATTATACAGCTTACTTAGGCAATTGTTTTCATAACAAACTTGATGGTTTCGGAAGGAGGAGAAGGAAAGCCCTTACGTCCCTCCCTCCCCCAAACCAGGACGGTTTCCTGGCATTTTTGAATCCAAGGTTCTGTTTGTAGTTTCAACAGTAAAAGGTTTCAATGTGGCTCT